>NC_083468.1:10759264-10816764 GCF_030014155.1 Tachysurus vachellii | reverse complement strand
CAACAGAGTGGAAAACAATCCGTAGTGGACTGTAATCATACTACATAATACAAGCCTGTGAACCTTCAGTGGAATGTACATCATTTTCCTGAACCTTTCCCATCATCCTATTCCAGATTTGGTCCCCTCTCTGCTGTTATAATAACCTCCACCCTTCTGGAAAAGAATCGTTTGCTCCAAACAGACTCCACTGGTGCTCCACAAGGCTCTATACTTGATCTATCTATCTTCACACGAGTTTTCATACCGCTCAACCCAGCAGAAGGCAGTCAACTGACTCTACAGTTTTCTGCTCAGATCTCAGCATGTCTGACAATATGTATTCTGTCACATATACATCGCAGCACAGTAAACCGCTTTCCTCACATATCCCAACTTTGGAGGTTGGAAACAGAGATCAGGGTCAGCCATGATAAAGCACCCATGGAGCAGAGAGGGTTAAAGGCCTTGCTCAAAGGGCCAACAGCTTGGCAATGCTGGCACTTGAACCCCAAACCTCTGATCAACAACGCAGAGCCTTAACTGCTTGAAACCCAGGTGATTCATTCCCAGGATCTTGCCATGTCCCTCGACAACTAACTCAGCTCAGGTTATCACGGATCAACTGTCCTGTTCCTCTCATGTTGCTAATCTGACCAACTCATGTTGATTTCTCCTTTACACCATCAGAAGGATTTTGTTCACTTTTATCCACACAGGTCACTGAGGTGCTGGTTCAGTCCCTTGTCATTTCGAGACTGGACCACTGACACCATTCCACCTCTATATCTGATCCACAACACACGTGTGACTACTTTTCAAACTCACTAAGTTCTGCCAATGGATACACTCGTTTGAGCTTCATGTATGTCTGCATCAGCATTAAAAACACTGATGCTGGACTACAAAGCCAAAAACAGAGCAACACCCACTTACCCTTAAAGCACCTCCCACACCCTGCACTGTACCACACTCCCCTTCAATTCTCCAGCACTGCTGGACTGATCCCACCATCTCTCAGGGAATGAGGAAGGCATGAATCAAGGCTATTTTCTGTTGTGGTGCCCTTGTGGTAGACTGAACTCCTCCTAGATGTCTGAACTGCTGAGTCACTGGCTGCCTACAAAGTCTGAAGATCTACCTCTTACTAAAGTATATAAATACATAAATAAACATAAACTTGTATTGTGTGAGTTTCTCTTACTATATACACAACATTAGAGCAGAGTTTTTAGACTGATGATATGTGACCTAGTGAACCAGTATCAGGATATATTTATGGGTAGAGACCTTAAAAGCACTTCTGTAAGTCACTCTGGATAAGGGCATCTGCCAAAATGTATTAAATACCAAAATATAATGTTTAGAACCTGGGTATTTGTGATCATTCAGTCACAAGAAGATTAGTGAGGTGAGGCACTGATGTTAGATGAGGAGGCCTGGGGTGCAGTCAGCGTTATAGTTTTTCCCCCAAAGATTCAGTGGGGTTGAGGTTAGGGCCCTGTGCAGGTCACTCAAGTTCATCACCTAGAATCTTCTCAAATCATGCGTTCATCAACCTTGATTTGTGCACAGGAGCATTGTCATGTTGGAACATGTTTAGGACTTTGAAGGAAACTTACAATGCTACAGCATCCTATACAATTCCAACTCTTGTGGTTTTTGTTAGACCCAGAGATCGGTGTGACAGACAAATGTCCACATAATTTTGGCCATACAGAGTAGGAAATTCCTCAGCACAGAACAGAAGCAAAAACGACATCTACCTGGCCACCATGAGCTAACTAACAGAAAGGGTGGAGAACACTGGATCAAATTACAAAGTACAAAGTCAACATCGTTTGGACACTAAAAATAAAAAAAAAAATAAAAAAAAAACTGAGGTCAACCTGGAGAGTGCATTTTGTTTCATCTGTCTTCTGGCTAGTCAGTGTTAGCAGGCATGCAGGAATATTAGCCACACTATACCCTGTTTGGTGTATTGTAGAGCTGCACAAAGCACTGACCTCACTTACCCTTTTTGTGCATTCTGTCTGATCGCCTCTGGCTGGTTCTAATCCATGCATGCGGCTTATGTGTTGCATATTAAACCGGTTGGTCTGTTTCTTCACTCTATTCAGAATATATACCATCAGCGGTCACATTATTAGGACCGCTGGTTAGTCTTGCAATTATTCTAATCTGCCAATCATGTGACACAGGAACAATTCATAAAACATGTAGATACTGCTAAAGAGCTTCAGTTATTTCTCAGAATGGCATATTCTGGCAATGTGGCAAAATGTGATTCTTAAACATCTGATCTTCTGCTGTTATAGACCTCAACATTCAGCTATTGCATTCAGAGATGGTTTTCTGTGCCTTGTGGTGTAATCTACTGCCAGTGTGGAGATTCTCATCTAAACTCGCTTTTCAAATGAAGGCATTTCCACCTACAGAAATGCAGCTCACTGAATGTTTTTTGTTTTGTTTTGTTTTCAACACCATTCTGTGTAAACCCTAGAGACTGGCTTTCTAAAATAGTTTGACCTCAGGTATACGAGTGATATATTGTGACATGGCTCAACAAAATGATATTTACTGGACATTTCTTGGAGTCCTAATCAGACTAAACTATGCACTGTGTTTGCACAAGTGTGTTTGGGTGTGTTTCACACAAATGAAAGGATTTTGTGATCTTGGCTTTTGGCTTGTATTGGATTTAATATCATCGAATAAACAGTAAATTGTAGAATCAGTAACACTAAGTGCATATAGACAGATGGATAGATATACATGACGTTATATTAGATTTGAATGCTTACGTCTCTAAAGGTGGTCAGTGATGAACAGAAGGCCACTCATGCAAAGTTTAGATAAAGATACAGCAGGACAGCCAGCAACAATAATGTGAATAAAACGGCTCTGTACATTAACTCTCATTTAGCCTTATTAACAGAGAAGTGACATTTATGTCCCAGAATGCACTGGGCTGATAACACCACTAACTCCCACACTGAGAGATCAGACATCACACACTTCCTGAGTGACACACACAGGGTGTGATGACTGAGTTCTGAACAATGGTTCATTCTCATACATAACTGCCCAAACATTTTAGCACAGATTACAACATTATTACTGATATGATACTGTATCAAATAAATGGCAAGTGTGTATTTTGCAGAAACTATTTTTTAATTTTTTTTTATTTTAAATGTTGCTTAGAAGGTGTCTCTACTGAATATGTGGAGCTAAAAATCCTTATTTCTGTTCACTGCAATTGTTATATTCAAATTATATAAAACTCTCCTACACTGTAAAATAAAATAAATACGAATTTTTTTAAAAAATTGTTCTTATTTATTAGCAAAAAAATAAAAAAAAAAAAATAAAAAAAAAAAAGGAAAGGTTATGTAATTTAATAGTAGGTTTAAATAATCTTGAGGAGAAACAGAGGTAAACTTTAACAGTTAAAGGTCTTGGGCATGTGTACAATATTTTAGACAACGTTCAGAAAGCACACTGGTCGGCCCTATCTTGTGTTTTTTTGTCTTGTAGAGTTTCGTATTTTCTGTCTTTTGTCTTGCATTGTTTGCACTAGGTTGCACACCTTGCACTTTATGTGGCGAGGACAACTTACTTTCAGTCCTTAGTTCTCTGTTGTTCTATGTAGCTCGGTCTTGTCTTATGTAGCTCGGTATTGTTTTTAATGTCGCATCATTGTCCTGTACCACATCAGCTATATATGGCTGAAATGACAATAAAAGATTCTTGACTTGACATGACAAGCCAGTGAAACACTGTGCCGGTCATTAACATTCACATTATTAAGGCTTTAGCTGATTACTCAGAAACGGGTCTGCTTACCGCTACTGCTCTGGGTGTAATAGGAATAGGTTCTGTGAAATAACACTGTGCACATACATTTAAACTGGGTATGAAGTGTAATGGTGTTAATGTTTTCTGTACTCGCATGCATATGTTGATTCATTCCAATAAATAATAAAGTGCATTCATGAAAAAACTTTCTACGGGACAAATGACAATTTAATGGAAACGAGCACAAGCCTGGCATGAGATAAATCTAATAATGCAGCTCTTGGCTTAAGACTGGACATGCACTCGTTAAGGGAGGGATGGCAATATACACACACACTCATTTTAATTTGGGTCTGCTCCTTTCTTTATGCTTTGTAGAGAAAGGTCTTTTGCCAACTCTGCATGTGAACTGAGTGGAAATGAACAGGAATCTTCTTCAGGTTCGCTTAAAGAAAATTAAGTGCAGACATGGAGATATTACCGGCAGAATGCTTACTGTGTTCGACAATGCATCAGCCTTTCTTGTGTTTACATTTACTAAGTTAAAAACAAAAACAATGCTAAGTAATTTGATCAATGAATGCATTAAGACGGTATTGAACAATTTAGGCAACAGCTAAGACAGCAACTCTGTGCAGACGGCTCGATTTCTTCCACTCCAACTTTGGCAAACCCACGTCTTGAATACAGGGGCAGTGTCATGCTGGAACAGCTTCTGGCCCCAGTGAAGGGAAAATGTAACGTAACAGCATACAAGGACATCTGATTCAATTGTGTGCTTCCAACTTTGTTGCACTAAATTGGTAAAAACCCACATATGGGTGAGATGGTCAGGCGTCCACATACATTTGACCACAATGTAGATACAATATACACCATCATTCAGGTTTGGGTTTACATGTAAATTTACATCTCTGCCTCTGCTTAGGCACCGATGTTTTCACTGTCTAACTGATTATTTTTTTTGATTAATTTTTACACTTACAATCGTGTGGTGATACGATATATAAAGATTCATATTAAAGCACAACAAACTTAGCTGTGCATGATGCCTTTTTTCAAATTTCAGCAAGACAGTGAGTGTTTACTGAGATCAGACACTTATTTTCATTCCTCAGACAAAATGAAAAATTAGGCAACACTTCCTTCTTTACTAGAGTTTATCTCGCTATCCCTCTCACACACACACACACCTTTCACACACACACCTTTCAAACACACGAAGGGCACTCATGAGGCACAGACCAGCAGAAACACGATAAAATTGTGAGCGGCTAAGCGAATTTGTGCAGTGCAACAGAGTGTCATGTTCTCTAGTGTAATCCAGTGGTTTATTCTGTCATTAACAGGGCAATACCTACACAACATTGCCAGCAGTTTGTGGACACCTGAACATCACACCAACATGTGGTTCTTCCCCAAACTATTGCCACAAAATAGGATGCAAACTATAGTCTAGGAGGTCTTTATATGCATTTTCCCTGTACAAGAACCAAAAGGCCCAAAACGTTTCCAACATAAAAGTACCTTCACATGAAGCGGGTTCCACAAAGACATGATTCGATAAGGTTGGAGTGGATGAACTTGAGCAGCCTGCACAGGGCCCTAACCTCAACCCCAGTGAATCTTTGGGGAAAACCGGAACGCTGACTGCACCCCAGGCTTCCTCATCTAACATCAGTGCCTCACCTCACTTATCCTCTTGTGACTGAACAAGCACAGTGAACACTGACAACAGTTTACATTGCACTGATGTACACTGTTACACTGTTTATACCTTTGGTTATATTTGGTTGCTTTTACCATATGCTGACTTTCTGGAGTCATATTTTGTATAATACATATTTAAAGTCCACAACGACATTTGGCTTAAATTCAAATGCAGATATAGATATGAATATCTAGAGCACTAAACAGATCGAAATCCAGGCACTATGTTACACTCTTAATATACACCAATTTTAAGTACTGTACACCTTCATATTCATGCAATTATCCAATCAGCCAACCAAGTGGCGACAGAAAAACACAAAATCAAGCCATGAGCTTCATTCAATGTCCAAATCAAACATCAGAACAGGAGAAAAAAGTGATCTCAGTGGCACATGACTGTGCCAGATGGGCTGGTATGAGTATTTCAGAAACTGCTAATCTCCTGGGATTGTCCTGCACAACAGTCTCTAGAGTTTACACAGAATGGGTTGAGAAACAAACAAAAAAAAAATCCAGCGAGAAGAAAAAAAAAAAGCCGTTGGGGAGCATGCATGAAGATGAGCTGTGGGGAGCTTTGAACATGTTCTCGCCAAGTATGATCTCTGGCGTACCCATGAAGATAAATGATATGAATGAATAAATGATAGATGTAGGATTCCTCTTCTGTGCATTAAAGACAACACTGTTAGATGATCCCTGTACAATCACTTTGGAGGAAAATTTCAAACCATGCACTTGGACAGTAGATGAATTAATATTAGGCAAACAACTGATATATGATTGTAGAGTATATTAAAAGGGTGATAGAACTGGTGGAGTTGATGAGTAACTAATTTCAGTATGGTTGAGAGCGAGGGCGCGCGCACACCTGGAAGAGCCAAAGCAGAGCTTGTCACTGCACATCGCGCGCGCTGCTACAGGACGTGGAATGCAAAGCGCGAGCGCCGGACATGCGCAGACCAACGCAGGGAGCCTCGAGGCGAGTTTCAGCCACTCCCATGGAGACCGATAATAGTGTTACAGGTAACTTACCTGCATTTATAAACATACACAATAAAAATAATAATAATAAATATAAATATTATTACACAATGTTTAACCACTAAACTGTTACTTATATATATATAAAAAATATATATAATAAAATAAAACAAAAAAATAAATAAATACATAAATAAATAAATAAAGTAAGCTATAAATCAAATACTAAGCTTCCTTCTATCTCCAGCATATAGTCACCATAAGAAAGTTGAACAAAACCCGGCGTGCGGTTTGGGACGTGGCCGCTCTGTATCAGCGGTACAGCGGCGTGCGGTTTGGGACGTGGCCGCTCTCTATCAGCGGTACAGCGGCGCGCGGTTTGGGACGTGGCCGCTCTGTATCAGCGGTACAGCGGCGTGCGGTTTGGGACGTGGCCGCTCTCTATCAGCGGTACAGCGGCGCGCGGTTTGGGACGTGGCCGCTCTCTATCAGCGGTACAGCGGCGCGCGGTTTGGGACGTGGCCGCTCTGGAGACATAAAACCCGTCTACAAACTCGACATTTTCTTCCCACTTCATCGATACCAAGAAGAGAAACTGTGCGATAAACTTGATGAAAGTGTGTGTTGTTTGAGCAGAAGGTGAAACTCCGGTGTGTGTGTGGGTGTGTGGACAGGAATAACAGAAACAATAACACAACTCGGTTTAGCCGCTTTACCTCATTGTTCAGCTGCTCTGCGCTGCTCCGAATCCCAAAGCGAGAAAGTGAACAAAACAGTGCGGATAACGAGCTTCCTCATCTATCCTGCCTCCCAAGGGCTGAACGCGTTTCTCTTCTCGGAGCACAAACTCAATTTCCTGGTTTGGGAGAAAAGTGGGCTGGAAGAGTGGAGCCTGTCAACTCCAATCAGGATCTGCCACTCAGCCCTTATCTCCCCTTTATCTCTCCTTTATCTGTCCCTCTGTCGGCGCCCTAAAGAATAATGTGTACAACTTAAGAGTATAAATAATCCCCAGACTCCCCTCTACACCGCCATTTCTCTCCTGCAGCAGTTCCCTCCACTCCGTGCAACTCTGGATGTCTAATCTCGACTCTGTCATTAACGGTTACACCTAGACAGAGCTATAGTAAGCCATTACTCCCGCCCTGTCCCGTCCCTCCTCCCTCCTCCCTCGAGCTCCCCCTCTCTTCCCCTCCCTCCCTCTCTCTTCCCCTCCCTCCCTCTCTCTTCCCCTCCCTCCCTCTCTCTTCCCCTCCCTCCCTCTCTCTTCCCCTCCCTCCCTCCCTTCTTTTCTTCCTCCTCCTCTCCCTCTCCCTCCTTTTCCCTCCCAATCCAACAATTTAAACTTCTTGTGCTGCGATTGGCTAATACTTCACATCCACAAAAAAACAAGCCAATGACTATCCAAGCTCAGCAAATAGCACGTGGTTCGGTGGGAAAAGTGTGCAATGGTGCCTGTGGCTCAAAATCTACAAGTGAAAAGTGTCACAACACAACTGGCTCAATGCATTTGATCTTTCTGACGTCACTCACACGCTGCTAATACACACGAGGTCAGACGTGATGGTCGAACAACGACTTGTGAAGTGTTTAGTGCATATGTTCAATAAACAGATGGCGCTGTGTCGCTAGAATTTCTCTATTCTTTGTGTTGACAGTCTCCTTATGGAGAAAACCCCCCACTACGGAAAAATCACACACTACGGACAATTTTCCAGAGATGCCAATCAACCTACCATGCATGTCTTTGGACCGGGGGAGGAAACCGGAGTACCCGGAGGAAACCCCCGAGGCATGGGGAGAACATGCAAACTCCACACACACAAGGCGGAGGCGGGAATCGAACCACCAACCCTGGAGGTGTGAGGCAAACGTGCTAACCACTAAGCCCCGCTAATATATTAATATTATTTATATTTATAAATAATAAGCTTTAATAACTTCATAATATATTTATAAAAAATAATTAATACATTTTGACAATATTTTATTTGATTAATGTTTATTTTATATTATTTAAATTTCATTGAATGTTGGGGTTATATGTCTCCAGTCCGTTTATTCCCATGTTGAGAATGCAAATAAACTAGATTACAAACTCAGCAGTGTTCGCCAGCAGTTTTATCGACCTTTCACGGCTGCAAAAATGTTGCTTTGTTGTGGTTAGTGAAGTTCCCTTATTTCCACATAATTGAATGTGCTTCAACTCTACAAGTCTGCACACCTGCTTTTTTCCATGTTGAAAACAGTAGCTGTTTGCTGCATATTGTCTGACTTTTATGTGCACGTGGATGATACATAAACATTTTTTATTATGGGTTAAATCCTGGGGTGATTGTAAAAATTGATAACCAGAGTCATGAAACCGTGGATTTGTTTGGATTTGTGAACTCAAAACTTCGAGAACATGGAGAAATACAAATAAAAATCCACTTAACGCTTGACTTGAAATGCAGTTATTATTCACAGTTAACTGATCAGCATCTATCCACTGTGCTGTGAATTTCAACATCAAAAATGCCACCAGAATTCACCGCTTTTGCAAAAAGATGTAACTAGTTTTAATATTTATATATTTTAACTTTACATACTTGATGCAGACTTGCTCACTAAGTTCTGCTTTGTCCGTTCATAATATACAAAAATTAAGAACAAACATTTTAAAAACAGATGAGGAAAAGCTTAAAGCTTGTTGCATTATTTCACCATTGCAAATCCATTTGATAACATTATTTAAAATCTAACTGTAATAGGAGATGCTATAATAGGTAATAGGAGATGCTAGCCACTGAATCCAACTCGGCACCACTTGTCACACCACTAACCCATGTCACCAACACTTAGCACCCCACTAAACAAAACTATGTACTACTCAACACACCAATAAATCCAACTTAGTGCCACACCACTAAATTTAACTCAGTACCAATTGACACACCACTAAATCCAACTCAGTGCCATCCACCACACCAATGAACACAACTCAGAACCACTCATCCTACACTAAAACAGAACTAAAGCCACATATCACACCACTAAACCCAGGTCAGAGACACTCAACCTGCAACTAAACCCAGATTATCTCCATTCAACATGCCACTAAACACAGCCGAGTGGCACTCGACTCAGCTCATGGCCCAGTAAAAACGGTCTGTTCACCATTAAATCTAGCTCATTGTTAATTGACACACCACTAAAGCACCACACCCAGTTGAGTTTCTACCACCATGCATCTCATGTTTTGGTATCTGGTAGTTTTTCAAACGGAGCAAGATTTTTCAGTGGGGAAGGGAGTGAAGAGATAAGATCAGAGATTGGCTCACTGAGAGAAAAGGATGTTCTTAACATTGGCCAAACTCCAGGCTTGTGTTTCCTAAGTCTCTACTTTTCAGCACACTTTTTAAAAAAACTCAAAAAAAACCAAAAAAAAAAAACAGTATAACCCCAGCAAATGGGTCAGTCCCAGTCTTCTATGTTTCATTCTGATGGGTTCAAACTCAGACTCCTTGGTATGCATATGTGTCTTTCAGTTGGTTGGTCTTGTGAAAGACCTTAGTGTGACTATTTACTATAACAATAATCTGTCAATTGATGCTCATGTACATAACATTACTAGGATAGCCTTCTTTCCTCTAAAATACATTGGAAACATAAAATATCTTATTACATGTTGCAGAAACATGAGGTCATGCTTTTATTGCCACTAGGTTGTACTATAGTACTGAAATGCAGGTAGTTCAGAACACAGAGGTTTAAAACTTAAATAGCACTGTATTATCAAAACACAGTTTACCACAGTGTTACTTACAAAATGAAAGGATGACATCACATGACCAGGCATTATCATATGACATTTGCTGTTACATATTAAGGATGTAAAATAACTTGACAAGTGAACAGAATAGATTTACTGGACACAGTGTCTACTTTGACAGGAATAGATTCAGTGCTCTTATACTCTACAGGAGAGCCCTCACCAAATATTAACCTGTAGTAGTGTTAATGTCACTAATTAAAATTGTATATTTTATATATCAGCCATAGCATCAAAACCACTGACATATGAAATGAATAAAATTTATTAATTTGTTACAGTGGCACCAGTCAATGTGTGGGATATATTAGGCAGGTAAGTGACCATCAGTTTATGTGTGGTAAGCAGTTAAGAGGCCCAGGCTTAGACTTTGATGAGGGCAAAATTGCATTGGCTTAAACCACTGGGTCAGAGCTTCTCCGAAACTGCAGGTCTTGTGTTTTGTTCATGGTAAGCAGTGGTTAGAACCTACCAAAACTGGTCCAAAGGAGAGCTGATGAACTGCTGTCAGGTTGAGGGCCGCCAAAGGCTCATTGATGTTTGGTCCAATCCCAAAATAGAGCAATTGCAGCAGAAATTGATTGCTGAATATGGTAATGCTGGCTATAATAAGGTTGCACAGTGAATTACAGCTTGCTGTGTATTGGACAGCGTAGCTGCCCATGTTGACCCTTATCCACCACCCAATGTGCATATAATGGGCACCTGAGCATGAGAACTGGACCATGGAGCAATGGAAGGAGATGACCTGGTCTGGACCACCTGGGCATCCAGGTGCATCTGTGTGGTTTACTTGGTGAAAAGATGGCACCAGGATGGACTACAGGAAGAAGGCAAGCTTGTAGATGCAGTGTGGCAGCATTAGGCCATGGCATTTATGTGAATGTTACTTTAGCTTGTACCATCCACCAAAATATTGCTGCAGAATAAGAACACTCATTTATGGCAAAAGTATTCCCTAATGGTTGTGGCCCCTTTTAACAGGATCATGCATCCTACCACACTGCAAAAACTGTTTGAGGAGCATATCAAAATGTTGGAGTTGTTGACTTGGCATCCAAATCCTGCAGATCTCAGCCAATCAAACACATGTGGGCTGTGCTGGACAAACACCATAGCACACTTTCAGAGGTATTATGGCTTGGTTGGTTCCCTAACTGGGAACTGAACCTGGGCCATGGAGGCAAGACTTACATACAATGATGTATTTATGTCAAAGGCTTTTATAACCAACTTAAGAAACTGTAGGGACTCTCTGAGCCAGTCCCAAGCCAGGATAAAATGAAAAGGTTGCATCGGGAAGGGCTATGTAGAAGACTAATTGGAAACATTACTAAAACTATACTTTTATTCAAACACTGACTAGAAAATTTCAAGATCATCTTATGGAGTCAGATAATTCATTAAAAACATACCTAATCCTTCAGTTGCCTCTCTTTACACCTTTGGTTGTAAATGAGCAGCAGAGTACAATACAGACCTTCTGACTCTCCACAGCTGCAGTATGTTGGCTTCTGTGATTTTTTATTTTATCTAAACCTGCAAGTATTAGCCTCTAAAACTAGTTAGAAGTTGCCTTCTGAACATATTTAATGCGTCAATACTTTACCATTAGGAACAAGCAAAAACTAATGTAGAGTTAAACAACCAACTGTTTTTTAATGAAAAATACAAACACAAAATTTGAAGATCACAATTGGCATAGGATGCATCAATGGTAAAAGCATCAAAAGCAACCATTGGTTTCTTGTGCACACCAGGTAGTCTCAGTTGTTAATGAATGGGCAATGAAAACTAGAAAACTGAAAATGTTGATTCCTAAACTTGTATAATACTTATGATGTCACCATATTCTTCACCACAAAATATAGATTAATTAAATCTACTACAAGGGGGGCACGGTGGCTTAGTGGTTAGCATGTTCGCCTCACACCTCCAGGGTCGGGGTTTGATTCCCGCCTCCACCTTGTGTGTGTGGAGTTTGTATGTTCTCCCCGCGCCTCGGGGGTTTCTTCCGGGTACTCTGGTTTCCTCCCCCGGTAGGTTGATTGGCACCTCTGGAAAAATTGTCCCTAGTGTATGAATGAGTGTGTGTGTAACATGCAATCGGTTGGTGTATAGGGTGTATCCAGACTTGATGCCCAATGACGCCTGAGATAGGCACAGGCTCCCCGTGACCCGAGGCAGTTCGGATAAGTGGTAGAAAATGAATGAATGAAAGAATGTTCTGGAAAAGCTTTCCACTAAATTTTATAAAGGAGCTGTGAGGCTTTTTGCTCATTCAGATGTTCAGATCATTATTGAGGTCAGGCATTCATGTGTGGTGGTATAACTTTCTGCAGGACACTCAAGTCCTTCCACACCAAACTTAGCATACCATTTCTTCATGGAGCTCACTTTGTGCACTGGGGCATTATCATGCTGAAACTATGCATAATAAGTGATCCTGTAACTGTATGGGGAAAAAAAACACATAAGGGTTGTATGACAGAAGGGTCCAAAGCTTTTAGCTAAGTAGTGTTTATAGGGCATTGCTATGTCTATTTTACTGAATGTCTATGCACTGCATAGCGCTGAACAAATGCTAATGATGTAAATATTTCACTTATAGGGTTAATTCACTACCATATTGTCCCACGTAATATTTACAGGTTGGCATGTACCACCGGCAAATATAAAGGCAGAGCACTTGAGTTTTCAGCACAGCATTTAATACGGTACAATATGATTTCGGACACGGCCCATGACATGACTGAATGTCTATCACCACACCTATATGTAGTTATATTAGGCATGGAGCCTTTCAGACGTTGACCTCATTTATCAGATCCAAACTATATCTTAGTTTATATTTATAAATTACAATAACTGTATTTTGTGTTTATCATTTATCATTTTGTGTTTATCATTTAATATATTATTTTGTGTTTATGTAAGGTCATTACAAGGTCATTTTGTTACTTATCAGAAATAGAGCAGGTTATGTGAGCGTTAAAAGATTTGAGTGAAGTGTCAGAAAGCACATCTGCTCATATTAGTAATACAGGAAATCTGGAAACAACAGTGTGTCACAAAGTCATCGCTCAGAGATGAAACACACTCATGACAATGCAACACTTAAGTTGACGGTCATTCCGTGATGATAAATCTGTTTTAGCAATTTTTTTAAAATTTAGATACATTTTAAAAACAGTACCATAAAGTTCATTTCAGGAAAACCAATAACAGAGTAGTGCTACAGCTTATACATGCTGGTAGAGACTGGTTTTAGATCTAGATGATCTACTAGATCTAGATGAAAATTGTCCCTAGTGTGTGAGTGCGTGAGTGAATGAGTGTGTGTGTGCCCTGCGATGGGTTGGCACTCCGTCCAGGGTGTATCCTGCCTTGATGCCCGATGACGCCTGAGATAGGCACAGGCTCCCCGTGACCCGAGGTAGTTCGGATAAGCGGTAGAAGATGAATGAATGATCTACTGCAAGGCATTGAATAGTACGAATAGTAAAAGCTTAAGAGAAAGAAACACAATGTTAGGTGTTATCTGTTGAATAATTCTGGACTGTGCGAAATAGTAAAATGCTTATCCACAAAAAGATCCACAAAATGACTTTTTGCATAAACTCCCTGGTTTCACATTAGTTGCTGATAAACTTTCAAAAGTTTGCCCTCATTTAAAATAAGCATGTAAAAAAGGATTATTTTCCTAACTGTTTTAATAGTTTTCATTTGTTTTAATTTGCATTTACTACCTAGTTCTCCTGAACCGATGCCAGCTACCCACCAGGGAGTGTGAAGGCACACATGCTCTTTTGCATACTCATGAGGCTCACAGTTGGACAATGCTGCTCTGATGAACATGGGGAGATAAAACCCTCCTCTCAACCTTTTTTTATGAAAGCTCAATCCTCCCAGTTGTTGAGCAGACTACTAAGTTGTTTTTTTCAGTTCATCGTGGTCACCATTCTGTTCTACAGTTATCATCTTCTGTCATGGTGCTGATCTATAAGAACCTCAGTAAGACAGTTTCATCAAAGGCCCGACATCAGACTCACTGAATACTGAGAAAAGGGTGGTAGCAAAACTGGAGAACATGAACAGTTCTGCCAGTCGTCCCCATGGCACATGAATACAGAATACATCACTGTCACTTGAAATAGTTTCCAATACTCTAACAAGAAATATATATTGTTTAGGTAGAAAAAAAAATGGCATCTTATTCAGTGAAGCGGAATTAATTATCCCTCGATATTTATTCACAATGCATAATTCTATGATCTGAGCACAAGGAACCATTTTAGCATGCGTGCTTGTTGGTGGATGGTGTAAAGTGCAGTGATAATTACCATTTTAAATAATAAATGTCCTTGAAATGTTGCAGATAAAGTCAGAGTTGTGATTGGCTCAAACAAAGTACAAGAAACTGACCAGATATTCCAAAAATAATTTTACACTAACTACCTTTAAAAGTTGTTTTTGTTTTTCCCCAAAAAGAAAAGGACAAGCAAATAAAAGTGTTTACAGGGAAACTGAGAGGTTGTGACATTCAGTAAAAACAGAAAAGAGTGGAAAAAAAACAAAAGCAGAAAGTGACTGTAAATACAAAACATTTATTAAGACCACAAACCAGTCAGTGTGACAATCAGTTACACCCCATGTCTCTCACTGAGAGCAAGCCACCTCTGTGTGTGTGTGTGTGCGCGTGTGTGAGAGAGAGAGAGAATGTGTGAAAATGTGCATGACAATGTTATTTGCCGGTGATCAGTGGATTCCTCAGCACCACAATGACAGAGTCTCCTCTCAGAAACATCTTGGAGATATAACGATCTTTATTCACTGGTTTGGATTTCTTCTTTCCCTTCCCGCTCTTGGGCACCTCAGTCCACATCTCCTTCACATTCTCCAGGACCATGTTACAGTGTCTACACACACATACACAGAGGAAGAGTGTGAGAGACTGGAAAAGCAGTACTACATCCTGCAGAGATCACTGAGCTGCACTCCAACATCACACAGACGTACAAACTGCTTCTAGTTTGTGTACTGAACCATCTGAGGCAGCTTATCAATGTGGGAAAAAAACAACTGCGGATGGACAATAAGGTAGACAGACAAATTTATATAGAGTTAGATATACAATTAGAGAGAACAGGCAGAGTGATGGACTGAGTAACAGAAACAGACAAGGGTCAGTGTAATGTCATTGGCATGTGACTCAACCAGCTGATGATCCATCAACAGCTCAAATACCTCTTTTACCTGTGCTGAGATATGACCATGCACCAATCTGTTTGGACAAAGCTGTAACAGTCAGATACATTAACCACCAGGGTGACAGGAAGGGGAGACGTGTCTCAAATACTCTAAAATCCTTGTTTATCACCCAGAAAGTAGGTATTTCACTAAAAAGACTGCCCTTTTGATGAGTTTCACTGGGGTGGAAATAAAAGAACACAGAGGTCAAATCTCCTTAATCATTTATCAACAAGGTTACAGGCTACACAAATGTGTTTCCCTTCATAAATCATGCCACGGCTATGAAAAATAGTGATTTGCTAATGAACATCCATAACCACTGGTAGAGTCAAGAATTAAGTTCAAACCAAGCTGAGCTGTTATGAACCTGATTCATTTATAATAGCGAGGTGCAAGCCGGGGAAAGAGAGAGTGGGTGAGACATGACCCTTCACACTAGGGGGGGATAAGTCACTTGTTTGTCTCCTTGTAACAAAAATATTGTTACGATTTTTTTTTTCACACTGAGTGTGTTTGCTGGACTCTAAAACTGTGTGACTTTTCTGGGCAATGGTCTGGTTTCAGACCCATGTAAACTCTCCTGTACCCTGGTGCATGTGTGTGCATCTTAAGTCATAAACACACAAATACGGCTCACCATATTTACTTTTTTTATTATTTTGTGCTATAATGCTCAGTAAGGGACCACATCTGTTCTGCGTACCATGTTCCTCAGGCACTCAAACTAATGATGTCACCATCGGCTAAAAACATGCATGCAGCTTACTTTACTTCCTGAACAAGTGCGGACCCGAGTACAAGTTGGGTTCTGGTGGATATCGGTGCATTTGCAGTCCAGCCGAACTCACACCACCTCCGATTTGGTAGCTCAGTGCTCTTCCCAATCCACATGATGGCTTCACTTTACCCATTTTTCATGTGATTAAATTAAACGCACTAATCTTCGTGATAATTTGTTGTTTGACTTGTATGCTAGCTTTGTCAGCAGCTTAGTGAAGCAAGTAAATGGAAATAAGTAGATAAGAAATGTGTAACTTAAACATCAGCCCATGTGCACCATCAGACTGGTCTGAGGAATCATCCAAGCTAACTGTACAGTACAACTGCTTTAGTACATCATACCTAATGAAAAAATATCATATGTCGCTTGCTATTGCTGCGGAGTCATAAATCTTTAAGTTAGTATTCGTCCATCACAATCTAATGTGGTTTTAAGGAGGGTAGCAGGTTATTTCCACCATGAATGATGGTCATGTAAATCATACTTGAAATGTTAGTAAAAACGAGGCATCATGACCATGATGCCCTCTACAACACCCCCCTCTCCAGACCAGCAGCAAGTGCAGTCTTGGTGAACACAGGATGCTGTATTCAGTAATGAAACATCATGAAAGCACTCATTACCTGTCGAAGGCTTTGACACGACCCAGCAACTTCTTGTTGTTGCGGCAGTTGATGAGCACCTGAGTGTTGTTTTTGACGGACTGTGTGAGGACAGACAATGGCCCGGTGTTGAACTCTTCCTCCTCACGCTTCTGCAGCTCCTCAGGGGTCATCTCTGACTTCGGCTTGTTCAAAAGACTCCTACAGCACATGTTATGCTCAAATTTAAACCGACACACACAGTGTTCATAGACAAAGATAAACAGTTACTGTGCTCACATAAGAACTACAAACTACTAAGACATACAGTTAAAATTTATATAAAACTTCTGTTCTGATATAAATTTATTTCAGAGATAGATATTGGTTTAAACACTGACGAGATGGAGCGAGACACACGGACACACAGAGACACACAGAGACACACGGACACACAGAGACACACGGACACACAGACACACAGAGACACACGGACACACAGAGACACACGGACACACAGAGACACAGAGACACACAGAGACACACGGACACACAGAGACACTACTTATTAATTCGTGCGGCAACGACGTTCTTGCAGAACTGAATGAATTGCTCAATAAATATAAAACGAAACAGTAAACCATATAAAACACATGTAAATCTGACCGGTATATGGTTGTGTCTGTGACCAATAACATTAGAATTTGAATTGAATCTTCACTTCTCTTTTAACAATACACCGTTAGCATTGTTGCTTAACACAGCACACCGTTAGCATTGTTGCTTAACACAGCACACCGTTAGCATTGTTGCTTAACACAGCACACCGTTAGCATTGTTGCTTAACACAGCACACCGTTAGCATTGTTGCTTAACACAGCACACCGTTAGCATTGTTGCTTAACACAGCACACAGTTAGCATTGTTGCTTAACACAGCACACAGTTAGCATTGTTGCTTAACACAGCACACAGTTAGCATTGTTGCTTAACACAGCACACAGTTAGCATTGTTGCTTAACACAGCACACAGTTAGCATTGTCGCTTAACACAGCACACAGTTAGCATTGTCGCTTAACACAGCACACAGTTAGCATTGTCGCTTAACACAGCACACAGTTAGCATTGTCGCTAAACACAGCACACAGTTAGCATTGTTGCTTAACACAGCACACAGTTAGCATTGTTGCTAAACACAGCACACAGTTAGCATTGTTGCTAAACACAGCTACTGTAGCATTTGTATTAGTCACCGCTACACTTTAATAATGTGGCTGAGGAAAAGAGACGATAAACTTACATCTTGTTTTATCCTCTGTTATAGAACTGAAAAATGAAGCAGGTAGCAGATCTGCTAACACGCCGCCTGAACGTAGCTTGTGATGGCGCCAGTTCCGGTGCTAAACCGCCACAATCCTGTCTATTTCCGGGTCAAGCTCCTCCTCAGCTTTTGTATATGTATGTAGGTTTTTAAAGATGCAGTATTATTTACATGTATAAATAACCTGAACGACATGGAGAACATTATAACAAACAATGGATTAATCTATGGCCTTAGCAAAGGTTTATTAAGTCACTAAGTACTAGAACAGTTTTTCTAGTATTTCCATTTCAGAAAAGTTGTTTGTCTTTTGGATTAAAAACACAGAATCATGAGAAAAACAAAACTCTCTCTTATCTAATGTACCCATAGAAAAGTAAAATAAAAGTACAATAAAGAGAGAAATATTACACAGACAAGATATTATGTGTGTTTCCCAGATTAGCTTTCATAAGAAAACAGTCCTGTTGGCCAAAAGCTCTCAGGGAGAGAAGGACAGTAAACTTTCTCATCATTCACAGCAACACTAAGCTGCTAATAATGTCTTTTATTTCATATTATTCATATTTCATTTTAGGGAATTGTTTGGGATATTCCATTGAGTTATAGATGCTGAAACTGAACTGTTCTGTGCACAACATACACATGCACATCACCTGTATGGACTGCACAGACCTACACCAAATACACACACTTCCAATATGCATCCATCAACCTGTTTTCTATGTAAAGCACTTTGAATGACCTCTGTGTATGAAATGTGCTATACAAATAAACTTGCCTTGTCTTGCCTTGCCTTGCCTACATGCTGTTTACATCCATAAACCTGTTTACATGCTGTTTTTGCACACTTTTTGCTCTTTGCACATACTGGCTAACATTTCAATTGTTTGCTGTTTTGAACAATTCTTTACATTATCTCAGGGACCTGCTGCTATGACACTGTGTTCATTCTAGTATACTGCAATATTGAAATATTGTTGAACATACAGTATTTACTCTGGTCAGCGCTGTTTCTGTTCATTGTCTTTTGTGTAATGTCTTTTTTTGTATTGTCTTGTAATTTTTTGTCTGCACTGTCTTTTGTCCTGCACTGTCGTGTCTGTCTTGTTTGTCTTGTCCTGCACTGTCTTGTCCTGCACTGTTTGCACCAGGTTGCACACTTTATGTGGCTAGGACTACTTACTAAGTCCTTAGCTCTGTCTTTGTTTTATTTAGCACTATGTTCCTGGAGAAACGTTGTCTCATTTCACTGTGTACTGCAACAGCTATATATGGTTGAAATGACAATAAAAGCTTCTTGACTTGACTTGACTTGACTTGACTAGTGTGTGGAGAAATGTAGCACTGATCTTTTATTTGCATTTATCAGATATCACACATTCCTCATGAACAAATCACACACTTGCTTCCTGCAGCTTTTTTGGATTTGCAAATCCTTTAATACTAATTGTATCAGATTTATTAAAACGTTGATGTGTGATATCTTCTGATTTACCTCAGTGGAATAAAGCTATGTATAAAGCTGTGGTGTCACACAGAGCAAACATTCTCACAATAACGCTCTTACTCCTAAAGTGCTTTATAAATACAATTTATTTTAAGAAGTGCAACACAAACACAAGTGTTAAAACCAAAATCTATAAACTATGACTACAAGTCAAAAACCGTACGCTTGCACAGCAACAAAATCTTGACAATAAAACACGGATAAATCAGAACTTAGATAGGGTTGTTAATGAGATCTAAGTGTGAGTGATTGGCGACAAGACACTGTCATGTGACTTGCTGGGTTAGATGGTTAATGTCGTCCACACCACATTGGGTATAACCGTGAATCCAAATTCCTGCTGATCCCATACAGTATCCTATTTTGCTGGACTGTATTCAGAACTGGACACTTAACTTCAAATCATAGATCACTATTACTGCAGGAAACGTTTTCCACTGGGGAGAAATAAATATTTTAACGCCGGCACAGAAACGTGAAATCCGGCTCAGGAGTTTCTGTGATATCACGTCTTTCAGACTGATGAACAAACTCAGGACTTAAACATTACCCCACACTTTGTGTGACTCCCCCGTGTCGTAAGTTCACGGGATGGGTGTGTGTGACTGAGTACATAGGATCCTAGCATTTCAGGGCCCATTGAAAGTTTTGAAATTATTATCATTTTACAATTGTGTGTTCTACGTCCCTCTTTGTTCCTCACCTGGTTGCAAGCTGTAGTGCAAAATCTAACAACTAATTGACTGTGAGCAATAGTGCGACTCAAACAATGTACAAACAATAAGCCGAACATTATCTGCTGTCCCTGTAAATCTCTGTTTAGAACAATTCAGATCAAATGTCTAAAAAAACATCTTTAAAGGGATGGCTGAGCTGCTCAAAGTGCTGCATTAGCACAGATACACATTACAATGTTATAATTACATGTTATGTATATTTTTTAAAACTGTTGATTAAAATTTTACATCAGGCATGGACAAAATATACAAACCAAGATTTCATGCAATATACAAACAAATTAAATCATTAGTTTAGACAACCTTCAGAACGTGTGATTTATTGGTGTCTTGAGTGTGTGTAGTGAGGAATACAGCTTCTCTCCTGGACACTGTGTGTCTGCAATGTCTCTGTGTCCCAAAATCACAAAGTTGGGCTGTAAATATCCCTTGGCCACTCCATGCTGGATCAAAGCACGCACAGCTGACAAAGCCTGTAAGCTTGGCGACTCATCTGAGAGGAGGGAAATCACACCGATATATAAAGTGAACACTAAAACAAGATTAACATGTGAAGGTGTGTGTGTGTTACCCAGGCAGATTTGTGCTCTCACCATTAAAGTTGCCCATAAAAGCAACACCGACAGAGTCATGGTTATGTGTTTTTGCATGTGCTCCCACGATGCCCCAGCCACGACCTTCATACACCACACCAGTCTGGTCTACCAAAAAACTGAACATGCAAAATGAAGAGTTAACTTAAGAGCTTTTCACAGTGTGGCTATTGTCATTCCAAACCCTGCTTTTGACCCCATGTAAAGGAACGTTTCATACAAGGAATTTAGAGACAGGATAAGTATCGCTTTTTACCCGGGGTTATGAAACCCTGCTCTGAAGCAGTGTTATATTTCAGGTTTTTATGTTACAGTTAGGTGCTTATCAACAGAAACCCAATCCGGGTCTCACGCTACCTCATATCACATGCTTTGTACAGTCAAAGTTACAGTTATAGTCAGAAATATCTGTTCAGGATAAACTGGACACTGCAGTCAGAAATCACCAAGCATTTAAGGAACTGACAAAAAGCTGAATATCAGTAAACGTCTAGTCAACTACTCAACAAACATAAAAAAGATTACAAAGGTGTGAAAGATAAAAAGCCTGAAACAAAAACAAATGTATATATAACAATAGTAATATAGTATAGCAATATTTACTAACTTGTAGCCAATGTCTGTGAAGCTGCGCTCGTGGATGTGTAGGTGCTGAATGTGTATTAGCTGAGAGATGCTCTGTGTCTGACTCCAGCAGCTCCACAGTGCCGTGTGATGGATAATAAGCTTGTCAGCAGGTTTGTGTAATCTTTCTCTGATCTGAACATCCACTGCCTTCCATGCACTGCGGGGGATCATTGCCACTGCACACAACAGAGACAGGTCAACAACAGACAAATCTTCATGCAGGTAAATGTGTGAACAAACACGACCTCCACATGTATGCAGTTATCTTATCAGCCAATCATGTGGCTTTAGCACAGTGCATAAAATCATGCAGATCAAGATCAAGAGCTTCAGTTAATGTTCACCTCAAACATCAGAATGAACAGCTGTAGCTGTTTGCTTGTAGCATTGATGTCGAGCTGGTTTGAATATTTTGAACTGCCGATCTCCTGGGACTTTCATACACAAAATTCTCTACAATTTACACAGAATGTGTGAACATTATGATGTGAACATTAACTGAAGCTCTGTGTCTGATGTATTGTGCGGCTGCCACATGATTGGCTGATTAGGTATCTGTGTAAATGTGCAGGTCTACATTTGTTCCTAACAAAATGGACAGTGAGTGTATAGAAAAATATATTTTACATTATTTTGAAACTTGTCATATTCTAACTTTCCATGAAACAGAGAAGATTTTAACGATTGCTTAAGAAGAAATTAATTAATGAAAAGAAAGGTATAACTAATGATTAATGGAGTTCAGAGTTATTGTCACTCTGTATAATTAATCTAAGCAAATGCCTTCAATACAGATTCATCATTTTATTACTATAGTCTAAGACTTTTTGTAAATTCTATTGACACCCTCACATTTGTTCATGCCTTCAACTTTATTTATGCCTTCAGTAATGCTTTTTACTATATCTTTCTACCAAGAGGTTAGCAGAGGCAAGCTGATGCTACTAATATGTTTACTTGTTTTTACAGTTGTTTTACACCCTCATTAATAGGCAAATAATTCAGCACCCTAATCCAGGACCAATTTAATGAGCAGCAAAACAGATGTAAAGGTGCAATAAACAACAGCCATCCAAATCCCAAAAAGTTTTTTTATTTGTAAAAGTTATTTATACATGTCATATTTTTCACTGCTATATATGCATGACATTTGTTTATGAACCTACAATTTAATGACACCTGACTAAAGAGACAAATAAAATCAAAATGTCAACTTTTCTCATCATAGATCTGACTGTACTTTTTATGTAACAGATACAAATTACAATAGGGAAATGGGAGGACAGGAATAAGGTCATTATAAGGCCTTTTTTGTATTATATATTATACAATAGACTGTTTTCACTTCTGCCCTCCGGTAGGCGTTTCAGGTGCCTCTGGACCAGGACCAGCCGACTAAAGAACAGCTTTTTACTTAGAGCTATCTCTTTATTGAACTCTGCCCCTCGCTGATCCTACTGTCCTTCATACATTGTTACATCTCTCCCCTCACAATTTGTTATTGCGCTAATGGACTGTTTACACAAATGGACGTTATTGTACTAACGGACTATTACACAAACTATGCTCACTTGCTCTCTTTTTTTGCATTGCTGCTCACCATTGCCTTATCACTGTATATATCCACCTGATTTCTGTTTATAGTAACAGCAATATATTATATTAATAGCCATATATTTTGTTTATAGCACATACCATTCTGTAATTTCAGTTTATACTAATAGCCATCTGCATATTATATTCTCTCACTCACTCACTCACTCATTTTCTACCGCTTATCCAAACTACCTCGGGTCACGGGGAGCCTGTGCCTATCTCAGGCGTCATCGGGCATCAAGGCAGGATACACCCTGGACGGAGTGCCAACCCATCGCAGGGCACACACACACACTCATTCACTCATGCAATCACACACTATGGACAATTTTCCAGAGATGCCAATCAACCTACCATGCATGTCTTTGGACTGGGGGAGGAAACCGGAGTACCCGGAGGAAACCCCCGAGGCACGGGGAGAACATGCAAACTCCACACACACAAGGCGGAGGTGGGAATCGAACCCACAACCCTGGAGGTGTGAGGCGAACGTGCTAACCACTAAGCCACCGTGCCCCCCTCATATTATATTCATAGTACATATATATTAATCTGTATATTATGTTCATAGTACATATATATTCACCTGTATATTACATTCATAGTAAATACACATCTGTAAATTAATGTTTATAGCAATAGCCATATATTTTGTTACATCCTTCTGTAAATTTCAGTTATAATTATAGCCATCTGTATATTATGTTCATAGTACACACACATCTGTAAATCACTTCATATTACCATTTTATTTAACTTATTTAACTTATCTAAGTCTTGTAAAGTCTTGCACTCTGGTTAGACCTAAACTGTATTTTGTTGCCTTGTACTTGTACATGTGTAATGACAATAAAGTTGAATCTAATCTAATCTAATATTACATTTTATTATATTTCCAAACTTAAAGCACCTATTAAAGAAGTAAAATCTATTACAAAAAAAAGATGTTTAGTTGAAAAGCTGAAAAGGATCTGACGTAGCTGCTGAAAACTTTCACATGCTTCCATTTGGTGTCGTTGCCTAGCAAAAGGAGGCACTCAATATAACTAAAGAATCTAACAGAATTCATATTTATTATATTTAACATTCTGCACCACGGAGAGAATACTTTAATAAAAATAGCACATACAGAATGAATGAATAAATGAATAAATGAGCAATCAACACCTGTCTGTCTCACCTGTACTGTATTGAGCTGCTCCTGTCATGTCTGTGTTTGTCCGTGTGTGTTCAGACATGAAAAACGAGAACAACTATGAATCACAAACACACACTGCATGGGTTCAAACTGTTTGTTGGGGGCGGATGTATTTCAGCATTTCTGGAATTTCCTAGATCCAGAGTCATCGACACACACACAAACACACACACACACACACACACACACACACACACACATACACACAAACAGAGAGCGAGATTTGCTGTAATACAGTTTTGCATATGGACTTGAAATTAGGACGGAATTGCCATTTTGAGGACATGCAGTGTGTTGAGCATGATTTGTTGAGGTGATTTACTCTGGTGACACAGGAGACATGTTCCCATTATGCTACGTATATGAGTTGATACTCTACATATAAGCGATTTTTGAATGGTGGCAGAAGTGCAGAGGGGAATACAGCCATCTGTAGCTTTTAACTGTAGCTCTCAATACTATAATAATAATAATAATAATAATAATAAGAAGAAGAAGAAGAAGAAGAAGAAGAAGAAGAAGAAGAAGAAGATGATGGAATAAAAAAAATACATTTGTTAATAACAAGTCTGTTTGTATGTTACATGTTTATGTTACAATCTGTTTTTTTGTCTCAACAACAGAGAAAAGAACAAGAGGCTGCTGAAAGAAGGTAAATAGCTGCTAATAGCTGCTATGACAACTGAAAACAGGAACTAACCCGTGTGCTGGGAAACTTGCTGATATTACAAAGCGTTAAACAAAACTTCAGCATATAAACTCTTACCCACTTGTTCAATAAAATCATATCTGTTTATTATCAGTGTTCCTTTATGGGGAAAGTCCGCTGTAGGAGTTCCTGTGTGTGAGGAATGATTTGACGGTATCAGAATGACTGCATTAAAATTGACTTGTTATTTAAATGCTACAGACAGTATTCAGACCTGTGCTGTTATAAGACATGTGGATGTGAGAATTTAACTATTCTCTGTTAAAAGAATAAAAGGATTTGACATTCAGCTTGTGATGTTATAACACACACATGCCTACAATTCCAACACTACCATTGAAAAACACCTTCCTGTGTTTCTTTTTTGTGGGTTCTTACACTTTATGGCCAAAGGTTCTTCTCCAAACTGTTGCTACAATGTTGAAAGCCCACAGTTGCGTAGTATGTCTTTGTATGCTGAGGCAGTACAATTTCCCTTCATTTCAACGCCCTTCAGCGTTGTCAAGCTAGAACATGTTTTGGGCCTTAGTTTCACTGAAGAGAAATTGTAATGTTACAGCAAACAGAGATGTTGTATACAGTTGTGTGCTTCCAACTCTGTAGCAAAGTGTACAGACAAAAATGAATAGGAAGATAAGGCAAACTCCACGCACACATTGGGAAGGGACGGGAATCAAAGCCCCAAGTGAGGCAAGCATGCAGACTCCACTTCTAAATAAGTATTTTTCAAAAACAGCATTAACACATTAACACTGTCTCATAAACATAAACAGATTAAATATATACAGTCCACCCCAAACAGTGAGGCCAATAAGACATTTGGAAAGGGATCAAAATCTCAATATGAATTTCAGCTATTATTTCTTGATATTTAAATCTAAACAAATTAATTTAGAAAATAGCAACTTTTGCTTGAACCCACCAATTTTTCAAGTGATCAAAAATATCAGATCGTGTGTCTGAGAGGTGTTTGTTGTTGCCCATGTGTGCCCTGTTATAGTGACAGTTAATAATAATAATAGCTCTGAACATCTACTCTTGGTTTGAGCTCTGGGTTTCACAAGTGAATACTGTTTTTGTTGTTAAAAAGGAAAAAGCAACATAAAACCAGAGCTATGGGAGAAAGTCAGCTCAGAATGGAAGAATCCACCAGAAAAATTGCTAAAGAGGATTGGGCATAGCCAGTACAATTTGGAATGCAGTGAAAAAGAAAGAAACCCGGGAATATTTACAAGAAGACGGCAAACAGGTTGGCCAAAGAAAACAACAGAAGTTGACAAAAGACGAGAGCAGAAATATAGAGGCCATACCACAAGATGCAAATTACTCCTCAGTAAGAATCAAAAGGCCAAATTGGAATTCACTAAGAGATACAGAGATGAGCCTCAATAGCTCCAGAACCAAAATAAAACCTCTACCAAAGGGATAGCAAGGCCAAAGTCGGAGGAAAGAAAAGATCAAAAACATATGAGCTCATCTATTGTCATGATTGGGCTTGCATGACTGCTTCTGGAACAGGCTCACTAGTCTTTATTGATGCCAGCAGCAGAATGAATTCAGAAGTCTACAGAAATTGAGAAAATCCCCAAATCAAACGAATGAAAGAAGCTGCAGCACAAGACTGGAAAATCATCACAAAATAAGAATGCAACAGTTGGGTCAAGTTGGTGGGTCTCTGGCTTGATGCAGTTATTACATGGATATGCAAACACATACTAAGTGTTATTTACTTCCAGGGGCATAGCACAGGATCGTGGGCCCTATGCAAAGATACTGTGTGGGGGCCCCTATTTCACTTTTTTTTAATGATAATGAAAAATGAATAGCAATTAGTATATTAAAATTTGCATTACTATAGATAGGACATATGATTCAGTGATTTAGTAACCACTTGTGAATTACTGCCTTACAGCATTGAAGTATATCATGTATAAAATAGAATAACAATGTGTTATTTGCATTCATGTCAATGCAGCAGCACTGCATATCATATTTTGATCATAATATGTCCTAACCTTTAAAATAGATGGAACAACTCCGTATCTTTTTTTATAGAAAAATGCAGTTTAACAATATTTAACTGAACTGTGTTTTATTTACAAATACAATCAAACATTAAATCAACATGTAATCCTTTGTGATGTAAAACATTGCAGTATTTCCAAAAAAGAAGTGCAAATAGCACCTTGCCTCAAAAGCAGATCTGGCTAAATCTAAAAAAAAAAAACAATAAACAAAATAAATACAAAAAAAAAAAAAAATGGATTATGATATTGACAACATGGCAAACATTTTTTTATATTCACATTTAATCTCTAAAAATGCTTCTCACACTTTCCGTGTTACTTCAGAGTTTAGTAGTATGATAAGAACATTCATCACATGCTTGGAAACAAGTTGTGTCTCATGGAAATAGAGACAATTGTGCAACAACTTAGCAAGCATTTATTTTACTGGCTAGCACTGACTAAAACAGATCGACATTGTGCGGTGCTTTAGATCTCACCTGCTCTCTTTAGAAAAAAAAACTTGTGAGTTTTTGTTTTCCCTCATTTTGTTTTCTTTTTCTCTCCTCCCTCTCCTTTCTTTTCGGATAGCCAGATTTCGATATCATGTGTAACGGCGGCGCCGAGTTTCGCGTTTGTCAACACCGGCGGAACACTCACAAACTCCCCTGTATCATCCACCAAGTCCGCGCACTATCTACTGTCCCTCACAGCCAATGTGCGCTTTACATCGCTTCTAGGCAACCAATAAAATTATGTCCAGTCTGTGCATTGCTGCATGCACGCTCGAGGTGGGAGGGGTCTACGTAGATTCGTGTCGAAGCAGCAGAGAACTAGAAGTAGCACAAACGCGTGACTGTCAAATAGATCGCGCAGATAATAACATAATAACATTAATACAAATTATAAAATGATCGTCTAGGGCCCCTCACATGCCAGGGCCCTATGTACTCAGTCACCGTTTTCCCCCCACTTACGACGCCCCTGTTTACTTCAGTAGTTTTGTTCTCCTATAATTGGGTTGCTTGCCACCAAAGGTTGCAGTCAAAGTTTCTTGTTTGTTTAATTACATCTAGATATAAATATCAGATCATATTTAGATCTCAACCCCAAATGTCGTGTATAGTGTATTCTAAAAAACACCCCACAACCAAAGAATTGACATTGCTGTTCCAATACCTTTGGAAAAAAACACTACATAAACTGAATGTTCTTAAAAATGTAATATTTAATTTTATTGTGTCTCTTTAGTGCATAATTATTTTACAAAAAACTAAAAATCATGAATTCTTTAAAAAATATTTTAATAAGAAAACACTATAAGCATCCATTATCACACACACATCTTAGTCCTCTGAACACACAAACTGATGTGGTTTAGCTAAAGAAGAGTCATTTCACACGGAAGGCCCTGTAACCCATTAGCCTTAGAGATGAATTAAGTGACTGAATCTATCCACTTCTCCCTCACTCTGTCCATCTGTGTCCACAGTGTGGAGCCGTACACACGTAGTACAGCCTCATTGCATCCTACAACACACAAACACACAAACAATAGTTCAAATTAAACACAAATACATTTACACGCCCTTCATTCGCTCCATTGTCAAACCAATTGTCTACACATCCTGTCTGTGCTTATTCATTGTTTTGTAAATGTACATACTGAAATTATTCATTATGTAATTGTGTACCTCAGCCTTCATGCTGTGTGACTGGAAGAACACTGCCTCCTTGTGGCCACATCTAAAAAAAAAAAAAAAAAAAAAAAAAAACACACACACTTATTACACAACACAGGGCATGCTCACTCTAAGAAAGGTTGAAGTTGTTGGCCAAGCACAATCGTCCCATACTCCCCACTTCCCACTAACCCCACTGACCTGCGTGCTTAAAAATCTGGGCCTGTGCATGCTTACATCATTCTGATGTGTTTTTGTAAAAAAATTAAAACAGGAAGAAAAGTCTCACAAAACACATTATAGTCCATCATTGTAAAGTTACTCATTTTGTAGAGCCAGCCTTTTATGCAGCCCAGTGATTTTCACTTTTTCGTGTTGTAGGTATCAGAATTTAAAGAGTTACTCACTGACTACAATTCCCATTCCTAAGTAAAGTAAGAAGACCCGTTAAAAAACCCTAAATATATTTGAATGAACTGTAAAGTAACAGATGTTTGTAGTTGTAATGAGGACAGTATCACACACACACAAGTATCAGACCTATATATAGTTGTTTGAATGCAGCACTCACTTAGGGCATGGATGATCTTCAGTACGAGGCAGTGTTGGATCCTGAGACACATCAGCAATTATCTGTGTGAGCTCGCTGTAGAAACACAAACAAAATGCAGTCAACCTTCAACAGGTGCCAATTCACGATAACTAGCTAATTTAGGAAACACATTGTTGGTAGAAATATGCTGTACACTCTAATATGATATCTATTATATATTATCTAACAGTCTATTGGTTATAGATGTCTAGTGGTATGTAGCAGTGAACTCCATTTGTAGTCTAAAACTTTCATTCTTTCTGCTATTTTTTTCCTTCTAAATGATGTGATGTGACAGTGATGAGGTTGCGTCTATACTCACTCAACTTCGTGTGTGATTTTGTTCACATAGATGCAGCTGTTATCGGCTTCCTGCTGATAATCGCAGTTCCTGCACTGTTCATGTAAGAGAGTGCGCACACACACACATGTGAAAAAGGGTGATTACAGATCTACAGACTGACAGCCCTGTGCTTTGGTGACTTACAGCATAGAGGAGGATGCGGTTCTCTTTGTCCTCTTTTGGATACAGCATGTTGTTACTGTAAACATATACAAACACACACGCACTCATTGATTACGGCAAAATCTTACTGACAAAATTGCTAAACTAAGCAAATTTCAACAGCAACACTTAACATTACTTTTCAGTGATAGCCTAGTGACATAACGTGTATTCATGCGAGTATTTTGTATATTTTGATTGTAATCACTTATTTGCAGGAATGTGAGAAACACAGGAAACATGATGTACCTGCGTGAACCATGTTTATTAATCACTGGGTGTTGAGTTGACCTTGTCTTAATCAGATTTCCATATACATTACAAATATTCATTGATCTTTACTGCCCTAACATAAAACATTCTGATATTGCATGAAAAGATATGCTTTGTATGACAGCTCGATGGGTTAAAAATGACTGAACACGCAGAATCAAATGCGTGACAGTCTCTAGAGTTTACAAAGAATGATGGAACAACAAAAAACAGAGTGAGTGACCGTTCTCTAGATGGAAATGCCTTGTTGATAAGAGATGTCAGAGAAAAATAGGCAGATTATTTTGAGTTGCAAACAAGGATAGTGTAATCCTGTAATCTTATGAACAGCAGCTACATTAAATCCTCTCCACTGCTTCTCTCTTTCTACCCATCTCGAGGCATCCAGAAATTTCACCAGCTCCAATTGTCTTCCGTACCATGAAGATTTGCGACCTTCACTGAGATGAGACTGACTCTGTGAGGATCCTGAAACATCTAGAGATGTTCCAGCTCCAGTTAGACTCTGCTATACTAAAAAGAGGAGATACCAACTCCATGTGGTCTTTGAGGACAACAACCTCCTCATCAACACAACATTTATCAGACTGTATATTTATAATCACACCCTCCAGTGTCACCCAATTGAGAATGAGGTTCCCCTTTGAGTCTGGATCCTCTCAAGGTTTCTTCCTTCACTATTCAGGGGACTTTTTCCTCACCACAGTCACCTCAGACTCGCTCAGTGAGGATAAATACATAAACATTTAAATATACTGAATATTAATCTTGAATTCTTGTATTATATTAATCTTTCTATTATTCTTTATATTAACATTTTTCCTATGTTTTTGTCATGTAAAGCTGCTTTGAGACAATGTCAATTGTGTAAAGCGCCACACAAAAAAAAATTTGATTTGAATTGAATTAATCTGATTTCAGCATCTCAGCATTCACAAAACATTGGACCTTGAGGTGGATGTGCTGAACTGTAGAAAACCAGATAGGTTCCACTTGAAAAGGAACCTGTGATTACAGACATTTCTGCTCAGCACATTTATAAAAGACAGCTTATAGATACTACAGACTTCCTGTCATTAAAGATCAGTCCTCTCATTGTCCTCATTGTCCTCTTGTCTCCTTTACAGGGTGTTTTAGCCTGCTAACCCTCCACACACAGGATGGGTTTGTATGGTTTTGTTCTGCCACATGATGGTCTGACTGGATAACTACATAATATATGTTCATATTAAAGTGCACAGTTCGTGTACATCTGTGTTATTAACATGTGAATGTGTTTCTGGTGTGTATGCCATCTCTCATGTCTATATTTGTGTATACAGTGCATTAGAAGTGTGAGTTTGTCTCTCGAATGTTCTGGAAGATCTGAACACAACGAACCGATACTGGATACAACGAACCGATACACCGGACTTTAGTACTCGGTTCTTGATTATTATTACAGCTCGCTGTATGATATCTGCTCTGTAACTGACCACAGACGAAGCAGTACAACAAACTTATATATTCCGGTTTAGTTCAAGTCGTTTTTAAACATGTCCAGTCACTTATAATAATGAATTAACTCACCACTCCTGACAGAACCTGATTCCGACGAACCCGGGCTCGCACGGGCCGCTTTCCAAATCCATACAGGCTTTATTACAGCCGAATAATAGCACAAATAATCGAATCAATAGCAGTACGCGCGGAGCAGCCACGATTTCATTGCGCATGCGCGCTATATTATTAGCGACACCACGCGGCGGGAGGATTGAACTGCACTATTCAGTCTTATTGTGCATAAATTTGCATAATTGTTCAAATAAAAATGAATATTAAAATACTGAACTCATATTATTATTTCACTGTGAAGATATTCTCATTGGGGACTGTTATAAAATTTATATTTATGCCATTGTTCTGTATTAAATTGAATTCAAATTCAGTAATAATAAACATTTTCGAACCTTCTTTGTTATACCCTTCATACTAAGGGCTACAATTAACAATTATACACCAGCAGTGTATGAAAACACCTGCACCTTACTTATCTACCACAATTAAGTTAATTACTAGTTAATTACAAATTCATATTTTGTAAGTGAGAAGCTAACGCCAATGAGTGATGTTTACTTTCTCAGAACAACGATCTGTATAGTCAGAGTAATAGATTTATTATGGCTGTATATTGACCGATTTAAACCTAATACTTTTCTATAAGCAGAAATCATTTAAAGGTATAAATGCATCTTTGTTTGCTGCTGACGTTGGACACACTTGTGTCTCACAGTGGAGGAGACCACACTGTTTCCATGTAGGTGGACATTAAGACGTGTCCACATCTGGTATTAAAAAAGTCAAATAGACTACAGTTAGTTGTGGTCCATTAATTTGATTCAGCTAAGCAGCGTTCCAGAAGTGCTTATTTTCCTATAACCACAGTTACCTTTCATTGTGTGTATTAGTTCTCTCGTATGTTCACCATGTTCAATTCCACATGATGCTAAACAAGCCAGTATACAATAATTTATTTTTAGTAACTGTTTTATCCTGGTCATGAGACGGGAACACACACACACACACACACACCTAGTACAATTTAGCATTGTGCATTTAGCATATAGTCTGACCCACTCATGTTGATTTCTCCTTTACAACACCAGAAGGATTTTGTTCATTTTTATCCACACAGGTCACTGAGGTGCTGGTTCTCTCGTCATTTGAGTCCCTTGTCATTTCGAGACTGGACCACTGACACCATTCCACCACATGTGTGACTAATTTTCAAACTCACTAAGTTCTGCCAATGGATACATTCGTTTGAGCTTCATGTATCTTTCTGCATCAGCATTAAAAACACTGATGCTGGACTACAAATCCAAAAACAGACTTCAAACAAACTGTACAAAGCATTGAAACAAACAAAAATCTAGCTTGTGTTGTGTGTGATTTTGTTCCTATATTTCCTCCCCAACAGGCTTTTTAGATTGACAGTATTCTTAGTCTGTGACCCAGTGAACCAGTATCAGGATATATTCATGGACAGAGACCTTCAACGACTGTATCCCAATAATGTTTTAGAAAAACTAATGGAAAGCCATGTGAACCTGAGCACATTTGAGATCCTTCATTTATTCCATTTATTCAGAGAAATGTCAGATAAGCAGGGCTTGGGGTTAGGACAGCAGTGAAATAATAAAGCTCATCAGGAGTAAACAATATCAAACCAGATGCAAGAGGTGGGGTTTGGAGACATGGCACGGAAACACATGTCTAATGTGCCTTTCCTAGTCGTACCTATTGGAACAAGTTTGACCTGAAGAATTTAAATCAGTGTACCATTAGATCCCTGTTTATCCTTCGGCAACTTATAATAAACATTACAAAAAAAAAAAGGGTCACACAAAGGTCGAGTCATCCATGTGGTAAAAATAAGAGGAAAATCAAAGGAATAGAGTACTATGTCAATGTTCACTGAGAAGTAAAAAAATGCCTGATTGTATAAACACGCTAATCATGAGATAATTCAAAGGAATGTATTAACTCCATCACTCAGATGTGAAGAGATCTTTCACACATCTCTCTTCTGGAAATCTCCATTTCTCCTGCTGTCACATTCCACGTTTCCTCCTATCTCTCTCTCTCTCTCTATCCATCCTTCTGTCTGAGAAAATGACTTGTGCAAAATCACAGAGCAGTTCTGATTATGTGTGTTCGTCACAAATAAAAAAAGAAAATAACAATAACAATTTTGTGTCAGGAGAAATATAGATCATCATTTAAAATTGAGTATTCCAAAAATAATGCCATTTACACATCATGAAACTGACAAATTGTCTTTGGCATGAGAAACATATCGGTTACAAACTATACAGAGATGAGCGTTACAATGATGCGATCATTCAACTGATCAATCGAGTAATGATACAGCGTATCAAATATACTCATCTGGATCATTCCAAATGTGTAAAGTGCCATTTCTGTGTGTATGTGTGAGTATTCCAGAAACGAGTGTGTATATACATAAATCCACAAACTCCATGTACGAATATAAAAGACAGAATAGAAAAGTTGGGAAAATTCCCTGGGATGCACATCAAAGACATCAGACATCGAAAAAAGCCTATAAAAGGTGAAAGGATTTTAAATGATTGTTTTCAAACTGGAGGTCAAGTTCATCTGTTTAGCAGCCATATTCATATTCTTGTGTCACTGATGGAGTCTGGTCCCGTCACAGCATTCTGATTGATAGTGCGTGCTGATCTCAGTGAAAAAGTCGATTTGTCACGCATGTGTCAGAGGTGATTTAAGGCGCAGCGCGGAGTGTGAGAGTCGCTGATTCTCTCAAGCAGTCTTTTTCTTCATGGTGAGCCTGCAGCAGTCACTTCTGTCGTTCCTCAGTGAGTGTGTGTCTCAGCAGCTGGCTTTAGGCAGCGCAACCCTGCTGGTGTGGAGGAGTCAACCACTCTCACAGCGTCAAGACCTCTTCCCCACGATCGGATTCTCACTAAAAATAGAGAAAACAAATGTTTTCTGTCTTAAAGCATTCCGGATTGTAGAGCAAGGTTTTATGACGGTGTGTGTAGAGTCCAGCACATTTCTTTCCCCTCATACTATTTCAACTTTGCCCTTTTTTGTGCAGGATTTGTACATTTAACCTAATAGTTTTGTTACTGTTTCAGATTGTGAACATTTGGAACTCTGGACATTTTGAAGTCTTTACTGATAGGGTGTAGAGATATTTCAAACATTTGTGTGAATTCTGAGATTTTGATAACACTTCTTATTGTAGGATCACAATAAACCAATTCTAAGATTATTTCTAGGCACAGAAGTGTGTGTGTGTGTTTATATGTACATTGTCCCTGGCTGGTCCGTGAGCTCGATGGCTTTATGTTTGAGCTGCAGGTCTCCCAGGACTTCTCTGATCTCCTTGATGGTGCGGAATGTCTCTTTTGGGTCCTGAATAATGAAGGCAGAGTACTCCTCCTGCTCCTTCTGCTGGCCCAGGTACACCGACATACTGGCACAGGCATCTACACACACACACACACACACACACACACACACACACACACACACACACACACACACACACACACACTTTTAAATACACTTCTCTGTGTTTAAGACAATTGGACACTAACTCTCATTTCCTCATGAGTTCTCTTTATGTTCTGCTCGTCGCCGCCCCGTCTTTAAATCGGTTGTTCCCCTGATTGTATCCTGATCATTCTCACATGTTCTGTGTTTCCTCTTTGATTTGTTCTCCAGTATCATGTCCTAACAATCTCATAAAAACAATAGCCATAACTTGTTTCACCTTTATCTTGTGTGCTTTTGATCACAGTTTTCCATGCTCTGTTGCCATTTGATTACCCGACATTTGACGGTTTTCCGGTTTTGACCGCCTTGTGTATTGGATGGTTTGCTACAGTGTTTATTAAAGCCGTTTCCATCTACACCTGCACCTGCCTCCATGTTTTAATCTCCATGTGACAGAGACTTACAGTTTTCACTGGACAGGAAGGGTATAAAATAAACTCTGAAATCTGAAACGTAACAAATAACTAAAGCTGTCAGACCAACGCAGAAACGAAAAAACGAGCAAACGCTGAAATGTACGGAAGAACTTTTTCAAAAAGCTCTCCTTCATTGAAAGTAATTATATATGTGTCTTCACTGGTAAGAGAAGAAACCTGTGCTAGCAAGTTCACCAACTCAAGTATTAAAAAAAACCCCAAACAAACAAAAAAAAAAACAATAATTAAAAAAAATGCTCAAGAGCAATACTTAAATAAATGTAGTTACATTCTATCACTGGTAGTGTATCACACACCATTAAAACACTGTTTCACTGGCTCTTTTGCATTTCTTGTTTGTCTATCTCACAGCTCTCACAATGAGAGATACAAAGACCTCTGAAAAGATCAAGCTCACACTCACCCTCCATTTTCTGCAGACGAGGTAAACTGGCACTGAACAGCGAGAAAATTCTCTCTGTCTCCCTGTCACAGTCAGTCTCCAGCTGGATGTTTGCCAGTGTGCTGCTACACACACACACACACAAAGAGTGTTAAGACCCTGAAAGTAGAGTTTTCAGTGTGTCATGTGTGATGTGTACATACACACAACTAAATACATTCCCACTTCACACACACGCACACCCACTCAAACATCTCACTCAAACTACATGTAATATATGTCTGCAGGTGTGTTGTGTGTGAGTCTGTGTGTGTGCTGTGTGTTTGTTCGTGTGTGATGTGTGAGTCTGTGCGTGTGTGATGTGTGAGTCTGCGTGTATGTTATGAGCCTGTGTGTGTTATGTGTGAGTCTGTGCATGTGTGATGTGTGAGTCTGCACGTGTGTTATGTGTGAGTCTGCGCGTGTGTTTTGTGTGAGTCTGTGTGCGTGTGTGATGTGTGAGACTGTGTGTGTATTATGTGTGAGTCTGCGTGCCTGAGTGAGGTGTGGGTGTTATGTGTGAGTTTGTGTGTGTGATGTGTGAGTCTGTGTGGGTGTTATGTGTGAGTCTGTGTGTGGTATGTGTGAGACTGTGTGTGGTATGTGTGAGACTGTGTGTGTGTTATGTGTGAGTCTGCATGTGTGTTGTGTGAGTCTGTGTGTGTTATGTGTGAGACTGTGTGTGTGTTATGTGTGAGTCTGCACGTGTGTTATGTGTGAGTCTGCACGTGTGTTATGTGTGAGTCTGCACTTGTGTTATGTGAGACCGTGTGTGTTATGTGTGAGTCTGCGTGTGTGTGTGTGTTATGTGTGAGTCTGTGTGTGTTGTGTGTGAGTCTGCATGTGTTGTGTGTGTGTTATGTGTGAGTTTGCATGTGTGTTATGTGTAAGTCTGTGTGTGTGTTATGTGTGAGTCTGTGTGAGTGTTATGTGTGTGTGTTGTGTGTGAGTCTGTGTGTGTTATGTGTGAGTTTGTGTGTGTTATGTGTAAGTCTGTGTGTGTGTTATGTGTAAGTCTGTGTGGGTATTATGTGTGTGTGTTATGTGTGAGTCTGCGTGTGTGTTATGTGTGAGTCTGTGTGGGTGTTATGTGTGTGAGTGTGTGTTGTGTGTGAGTCTGTGTGTGTTGTGTGTGTTCGTTATGTGTGAGTTTGCATGTGTGTTATGTGTAAGTCTGTGTGTGTTATGTGTGAGTCTGTGTGGGTGTTATGTGTGTGTATGTTGTGTGTGAGTCTGTGTGTGTTATGTGTGTGTTATGTGTAAGTCTGTGTGTGTGTTATGTGTGAGTCTGTGTGTGTGTTATGTGTGAGTCTGTGTGGGTGTTATGTGTGAGTCTGTGTGGGTGTTATGTGTGAGTCTGTGTGGGTGTTATGTGTGAGTCTGTGTGGGTGTTATGTGTGAGTCTGTGTGGGTGTTATGTGTGAGTCTGTGCGTGTACACCTACTCTCTGATGCTGACAGCCGGCTGGAACACACCGAGTCGGTCAGTGTTGCAGCGGATGAGCTGAGTCAGCACATCAATCCACTCGCTCGCCTCAACACAGTTCCCTGCCTGAACATAGAGGGGCTTATCACTGTAGATCACCTGGAACATCTGAGAAGGAGACAGGTATAACGAGTGAGACAGGCAGACAGACAGGTTTCTAACAGTCATAACAGGAAGGAAAGACGCAGCTCACGTTTTTGCGGTTGAAGGTGCTTTCATCCAGTTTTTCTACTCTTGTAATGCTGTTTACAGGAATCACACACAGTGGATCTTTCCCTACACACACACACACACACACACACATATTGATAAATAAAAACAACTTTAATATAATATGCAGCACTATCAACACACACCGCTGTACTACACTAGAGTAAAAACACTAGAGTAAAAACACACACACTGCTCTACACTAGAACACACTGCTCTACACTAGAAAACACACACTGCTTTACACTAGAACACACACTGCTCTACACTAGAACACACACACTACACAAACACGCACGCACACACTGCTCTGCACCAGAACACGCACACTGCTCTACACTAGAACGCACACACTGCTTTACACTAGAACACACAATGCTCTACACTAGAACACACACTGCTCTACACTAGAACGCACACACTGCTTTACACTAGAACACACACTGCTTTACACTAGAACACACACTGCTCTACACTAGAACGCACACTGCTCTACACTAGAACACACACTGCTCTACACTAGAACACACACACACTGCTCTACACTAGAACACACACACACTGCTCTACACTAGAACACACACACACTGCTCTACACTAGAACACACACACTGCTCTACACTAGAACACACACACTGCTCTACACTAGAACACACACACTGCTCTACACTAGAACACACACACTGCTCTACACTAGAACGCACACACTGCTCTACATTAGAACGCACACACTGCTTTACACTAGAACACACACTGCTCTACACTAGAACACACACTGCTCTACACTAGAACACACACTGCTCTACACTAGAACGCACACACTGCTCTACATTAGAACACACACTGCTCTACACTAGAACACACTGCTCTACACTAGAACACACATACTGCTCTACACTAGAACACACACTGCTCTACACTAGAACGCACACACTGCTCTACATTAGAACACACACTGCTCTACACTAGAACACACTGCTCTACACTAGAACACACATACTGCTCTACACTAGAACACACACACTGCTTTACACTAGAACACACACTGCTCTACACTAGAACACACACTGCTCTACACTAGAACACACACTGCTCTACACTAGAACACACACTGCTCTACACTAGAACACACACTGCTCTACACTAGAACACACTGCTTTACACTAGAACACACTGCTTTACACTAGAACACACACTGCTCTACACTATAACACACACACTGCTCTACACTATAACACACACACTGCTCTACACTACTACTCACACACTGCCCTACACTAGAACGCACTCACTGCTCTACACTAGAACGCACTCACTGCTCTACACTACAACGCACACACTGCTCTACACTACAACGCACACACTGCTCTACACTACAACGCACACACTGCTCTACACTACAACGCACACACTGCTCTACACTACAACGCACACACTGCTCTACACTACAACGCACACACTGCTCTACACTACAATGCACACACTGCTCTACACTACAATGCACACTGCTCTACACTAGAACACACACACTGCTCTACACTAGAACACACACTGCTCTACACTAGAACACACACTGCTCTACACTAGAACACACACACTGCACTTCACACTGTACATCCATAAACCCTAGACTAACCTTCTTATTTGTATATTTGCGTGTCTACAAACATGACTGGATCAATACAGCCCTAAGACGCACAATTAAAATAAATAAATAAATAAAAACTAAAAAAATAATGTACAAGTTAATGAGTCTGTGCAACGTCCTAGCACTAAGTCGTATGTATATTGTGTCTGTGTGTGTGTCTGAGATCACCTTTTTGTTTATGATATGACAGCTCTCGATTGGTCACTCTCAACCAGCGCTTCTTAAAGTTCTTCTTCCCTAGACGCTTTCTACCTTGGGCTCGCTTGTGGACCTCTCTAAACAAACACACACACAAAATGTTTTCACCCAGTAATCACACTTATAATCCTGCGAGATGAGTTTGAAAGTGTATAATTCATGTTTCACCCCTCTTTCAGCACGACCGAATCTTCCACCCCGCTGGTGCTTTTACACACGTTGGACGAGATGTCATCTAAAAACTGGAGAGTGAGAAGACAAATGAGACACACACACACATATCCACACACATACCCACACATGCACAAACTCACAAGTGGTTAAAGGGGATGTGGATAAGTCTCACCTTCTTCACTTTCTCTATAAATTTATCTTCCAGGAATAATTTGATAAAATCACACATGTAGGTCTCTTTGAAGCTTGACTGCGGGCAAAACACACACATACATATGCACACACAAACACACAGAAATACACGCACACACACACATCAGTGAGAATGAGGCACATAAAGATCCGAATGGCTTACAAAATTTCTGCTAATTCATAGGATACACATTTCATTTCCTGTGTATTGCTTCTAAAACAGCGTTTCTGGACACCCACACTGCAGCAGTCTAGTTTAGCATCTTGTTAATCAGTGACCGATGAGTCACATCGAGCACACCATGAGCCTGAGCACACCAGTTTCTACCAGTTTATTTGCAGCCAATTCTGACCCATGAGAACCGAATGTGTACAGAATGCACAATTCAAGAAAAAGCACCAATCTTATGTTGCATCTAGTCTGTCAACCAACTGTCTGAAATCCTGGACCCTCTTTATAGTAAGTTACTATAGTTGTAACTCTCTGCATATATTTTATAGTAACATAATATCTCTGCTCAGCCCTTGTGCATGAATGTGTTAATTTTTGCTTCCTACAAAATAAGCTTAATCTAATATGTTTTCTTGTTCTGCCTTCCTACAGACATCTCTACACTTCCCCCTGCCATTATCCCAAGTGAGAGATTGAAGCTTATGTAGCAGTTCCCCACAATTCACCTCACTTGCATTGCATTAAAGGAGACATTCAGACGAAATGCATGTAGACATTGGAAAGACTTTTTTTCTAAATATTACGCCATAATTCATACAATTACGCTGAAAAGTGCAGACGGACCCGTGCGGATGTGGAGAACTGATGGGTGTTTGTGCATGTGTTTACCATTTTACTTTTAGACAAGCTGCTCCAGCTGCCTAGAGTCTGGATAGTTTTAGAGATGAGTGTGAGAGTTCTCGAAACCTCTGGATCCTTAAAGAGAGAGTAAATCTTTATGTTAACCCACATGGAAAGCATGAGGTATCTCTGATTATTCTCAAGTACTAACAAATGTACTACAGTGCAAACAATTAAGGTATAAATGATCAGTTTACTTGGGGAAACAATGGCTCATCCAAAGGTCAAAACCTGACAATATTAGATTAGATTAGATTCAACCTTATTGTCATCAAGTACAAGGCAACAAAATGCAGTTTAGGTCTAACCAGAGTGCAATAGCAGCAAGTGCAGGATATACAGTTTTTACAAGACTTAGATAAGTTAAATAAGTTAAATAAAATGGTAATATGAAGTGATTTACAGATGTGAATCTTATTAAAAACAGAGGATACTGATACTCTAGTGTTCAGTGATGTGATGCAATGTTCAGGTTTTTCTATCTATCGTACTTTAACGAACACATAGTCACAATTTGCCTGCAACAGTACAAAACTTAATGCAAGTCACATGAGAGTATATCAGAGCGTATGTTAGACATGTTTGTGTGTAGAACAGTGAGTCATAGTGATGAGGAAAAGGATGTGGTAGCTCAGTGGTTAGGATGTTGGACTACTAATCAGATGGCTGCAAGTCTGAAACCCAGTACCACCAAGCTGCCACTGCTAGGCCCTTGAGTAAAGCCCTTAACATGAAACTGCTCACTTGTACCAAAGGAGATAAATGTAAGTCGCTCTGGAAAAATGTGCCATGAGAAAAAAAAAAAACGTACTGGATGGTGTGGCCGGAGCTGGAAAGTGTGTGGAGAAAGAACAGCTACAGCAAAAAACCTCAGGAACACAAAACTGCTCACAGCAGAATACTGAACATGAGGGTCACCTACACAGAAAAAGAGACAGTGAAATAAAGAGAAAGAAAGATAGCGACAGAGAGAGGTGTGCGTTAAATACTCAGACAGTCTACTATACATTTGAAAAATGTCTTAACTACTTTGTTTTAGAAAAGATTAAATACGCTTTGATGATTCAGTACAAGTGCAGTGAATTGTGCCGTAACTGATTAAGTTATTATTCTACAGTTTACTGCCTAGCCCTTTTCAATACATATTTATTGTGTGTGTGTGTGCGTGACTCACTGGGAAAACGGTCAGTGGCGAGCTGTCGTAGGGATCGGAATATGTCACACATCAGAGGTGGACAGCTTGCACTTGACTCAGTAATGGACAAGACTACTTTCTGAACATAAAGCTGCAGGTTCTCCTACACACACACACAAAAAAAAATTCAGAGTATATAATAAAGTGTGTACATGAGACTGTGAGGATGTTTCAGTGCTAACCTTGTTGACCTCTACATTATCTCCTTCCTTCAGTTTAATTGGATCGATTTCACACGTTTTATTGGATTCACAAATCTGAAATAAATAAATGAATACATAAATGAATAAATAAATAAAAGAAAGGTTAAGATCAATGTAAACTGTATTTCGAATTAGTCCGATGCAAACGCACCACCCTCCGGTGGCCATTACCTCATCCAGCACAGGCTTCAGTGTGATGTTTAGATAATTTCTTCCCACCATCTTCATTGTATCATCGATACAGCGTGTGGCCAGACAATTCCCACGGAAGATGGTGTTCGCCTCTCTGCAAGAGGAACAAGATAATGGGAGTTTGAGATGCACATGCAGTGTGTCACTCAGTGTGCTGAGAATTAAGCTCTTCATCTGGCTACAACTTGTGCTGTCTGCCACAACACAGAGTTTGTTTACAAAGTAATATTAATGGTTCATACATTTAGTTTTGTTTAGTTTTTTACATAATAGAGTAATTTTCAGTGTCTAAAATACATTTTTAAACACATAATATAAAACCATTTCTTTACCATAGGGTCACAATCTAACAGTGGTAATTCCAAACCATCCCAGTGACTCAAATCTTTTGTTTCCTTTCGCCAAAAAGATTCATTCACTGACACTTTCTGTAAGTTACATCTCTACACCAGTAGGTGGCCCCAGTGAGTGCCTTATTAGATATTATGAGTAAGTCATTGCTTCATTGACTAGTTTTTCAGAGTAGAAGTGTTAAAAACAAATCAAGCTAGTTGGCTCGGTGGCTAAAGCTAAGCACTGCTAAACTGCTATGATTGGGTCAGTGAGCAAGATCTCTAACTTCCAGATAAAGTGTGTTCAGGTGAGTAAATGTACTGGATTATGTGTTAAGGTTATAATACTACACATTTTGTTAATAACCCTTTGCCAGTAAATTACTGTAAAATGTCAATTTTGTACAGTGTAACTGTAATTATAGAATAGTTAACAGACAGGATGCCTAAGAATAAACATGTGTGTGCTTGCGTCTCACTGTGTGTTCTCCAGCTCTAAGGCAGCAGTGGCCATGAGAAAAGGCAGCAGTCTGTTGTGATGCAGTAAAAGTCGCACTAAAGGCAGTGAGGCTTCGGATCGATCTCTACACACGTCGCCCAGGATATGAGCAGCAGATGCTGAGATCGACTACATGCACAGAGAAGAGAGAGGGAGAGAGAGAGCGAGAGAGAGAGGGAGAGAGATGATCTCAATTCTTTTCAAGAGACATGGAGCAAAATCCTTTTTACAGATCAGATCCTTTAAATCCAGAATAAATGACTCTGTATGCTTTGAAATAAAAAACAACAGGACTTAAAGACAGCCTTGCTTTACTGGATTCTATCCGTCAGTGTTTCTACCGTCAGTGTAGCAGGTGTGCTGTGTGTGTAGGTGTGTTACCTGTACGTCAGGTGATTTCAGCAGCAGGTTTCTCAGTTTAATGTAGCAGTTGGACGGTAGCACATTGTCCTCAATGTAACACACGTTCAAACGCAAAGAACCGAGATCATCAGGCTTACACTTCACACCGTTACCTCTTGGCTGGAGCAGATACCTGCATGCATACACACGTTTCATTTTAAAACTTCATCATCATCATTATTATTATTATTCTCAATCTATATATTAAACAATTAAAGCATTCAGCTGTTCTGATCCTGCCAGCCAATCAGACTGCAGCTCTACAGATCCTCCCAGCCAATCAGACTGCAGCTGCTCTGATCATCCCAGCCAATCAGACTGCAGCTGCTCTAATTCTTCTAGCCAATCAGAGTGCAGCTGTTCTGACACTCCCAGCCAATCAGACTGCAGATATTCTGACCCTCTCAGCCAATCAAACTGCAGCTGCTCCTATCTTCCTAGATAAAACGTTTGATTTAACTTTCATTAAAATCAGTATCATAAAATATGAAGTATATAGAGTGTAAATACCCTACACTGTAAGTGCCCGCCAGAATTATTGGCACCCTTTAGGAAAAATGCACCAATATGGATGTAGAATTTATACCTTAAAATATATTGTTCTGCTTTGTTCTGAAAAAGGAACCCTTGGTGTTATTATAACTGTCTTCTTGAAGATGCCCTCAATCACGGCAAGTGCAGACAAAGTCGCAATTGAATGATGCTAGGAAGAAGTTATTATTGACACATAATACTAATGTATATTTTAAAATAAACGCAACCAATCAACAGTAACTGTAACCTTTAACCAGGGCCTGATTCACACGTAGTATGTAAAATCCCCTTTTCAGTCATTACTGTGACAAAAATCAAAGACCATTCACATGAAGAGAGCTGTATGTTTGTTCACCTACATCTTTTTATAACTTCACCAAGCGCTGTGAAATCTAAATTTGGCACCATAAGCTGTGGTTGATTTAAGTTTCCATTTGTGTCAATAGTTTGTGTGATTTTCATAGATACAAAAAAGCAGCATCTAACAAAGGATCTGCAATGTCTCCGTTTCTTTCCTGGATCTTGGCTAGCTGTAGGTTGCTGAGTGATTCCCTTTTGTTAACTCACTATCACAACACCTGCATAAACTAGTGTGACTTTTGTGTAAATGAGATGTATATGAGGAGTGGGGCATGCAAAAAGCATGTAACCCTGTAGCACAGTTACATGATTCAGATGAAAATTTATTTGAACATCATTCAGTGCAACTAAAATTTCTCAATTTCTACACAACGTTCATGGATACTGGCAATTATCTTTCAACACACACATGTAATCGCATGCACACTCAGAACGGATGTGCAACTCTTATATTATATTCTGTGTCTGTGTGTGTGTTCTCTGCTGCCTCCATACAGCTTAACCATGCACCAAACTCAATGGCCTCATTCAAAACATGCACATCCATATCAACAAGTTCTCTTATCACTATCTTGCTCTCTGAAACACAAGCACACACACACACAATATTTACAAAACACTACCAGCAGGCTCTATGTTTAAAGTGGCTTGAGGACACAGAGGACAGAAGCCGGAAGAGTCTGCCCCAAAACACACACGCACACACAAATACAAATATTATGTCCATTCACAAAGAGTGTATTGCTGAATCCGGGTGATTGAACAGATAAGCTGAGAGCTGACTGGTTGGGCTGATAAGAGCAGCTGTGAGCTGATTGGATTTTATCATGCACCTTCATCTGGTCATGAACGGAGCTCACTCGTTTCCGCACTGCACTTCTAATGCATATTCCACAGTGTGACTGTTTTGTGTGTGTGTTTGTGTGTGTGTGTTCTTACCAAGCTTTGTGTACTAGGTCATTTCTCAGGATCTTCACTGACACTCTTGTTTCACCCAGAAACACATCCTGAGCCAGATTCCCATTATTCCATAACTCCACCCTGTGAGAGAGAGAGAGAGAACACGCTGAGCTTTCTCTCACACAAACACACACACGTCTTACTATTCTTGTTTTATCACTACTTCACTGATATATTATGCATACACCTAAACCGAACCCTAATCTAAACCTCAGTCAGAAAACCTTTAGCCGTCCCAAAATACCGCCTGAACAAATTTAAGAACTGCACACTAAAATACTGCATCAAAAACAACACAAAACAGAAAGAGAGAGTAAGAGATAGTGAGAGAGAGAGAAAGAGAATAATCTGTATTTTTCCCTGACAGTTTAACACCAACTGGCTGTATTTAGCTGCAGAATTTGCTTTTGTTCCTAGTGACAGAAGTAACACTGTCGGTGTTATTGTCCTCTTGTGAACAACTGTCTGACTCTGAGCAAGCACAGAAGGGAAATGTAATTAGCTGGAAAGTTAGGAAATGTGACTAATGGTCAATTCTTTCCAGACAAAACAGGTGAACTTATGTCATTACATGTACATGTGTTCTCTACACAACCACAAGAAACTATTAACTGTATGTTAACTGTATGTTACTCTCTTCACTTTTTTGAAACAAAGTGATTTTAGTTGGCTTGGTAGTGTCTAGACATCGCAACGTGCAAAAACATCTAAACAACTAAATCTCGAGGCCCGCAGCACTGACAAAGATGTCTGAGCTGCCACCAAATCCTGTATTTCTTGTTACTCGTGTATAAACCTTGAATATTCTTAAAACACGCTTATAGAAAGAAGGAAGACATTGGAAAAAAAAAAATATTTCAGACATGTGACCTTGCTGTGACCTTGACCTCGTCTGACTCAATAGTTCACCAGTGATATATAAATCCTACACAAATTATAATACTGCCTCTTAATAAAAAGTCAACAAAGCTGTTCTGATTTCGCTTTCCCTGTTTATTTGCTTGTAATCATTACCACACTAATTGGCTTAACTGAAGATCTCTCTAATCCATTTAATTCATTTGAGCATGATTTCTGATGGAAACAAAATGACGGAATTTGTTTGTGTAACATGTTCCGCTAGCTGTTTTCTGGCCGACCAATACGGAGTACAATGGACAGACTTTATGAGTTGGTAAAAATAATCTGAATGTATTGTAAGGGCATAAATGTAGATAATGATTGTTTGTGTGTGTGTGTGTGTGTGTGTGTGTGTGTGTGAGAGAGAGAGAGAAAAAAATGGTAACAAATCCATTGCTGGTCAGTTATTTAGCTAGATAGCTCGTTTGTTTAGTGAATATAAGTTTATAGCTTTAGGAAAAGTTGCTAGAGTCAGGTGTGTAAAAAAATGAAAAGATGAACTCACTTGATCTCCAGTTTCTCGATATCCTCATCCTCTACCTGGAAATTCTTCCTGTTGTAGTTGCTTGGCCTGGAAACCTGCACCCACACACAGGTATAATGATAATGAGTGTGCATTAAGGATCTAATAAGTGTGTACCTCCACTGAGTGTGTGTTCAGCACAGATACTGATTACCAAACTGCTCACACTCAACACTTAGCATGATGACATGAACTCAGCATGAGCTGAAATTCTTTGTGACTGTGTGATTGCAAAAATCAACGGAAAATCAAGCAAGCTCTGTGAGACTTGCCAATTTTCAAAATTATAAAAGATTCTCTGCAGGTTTTGGCCAAAATAAGTTGTGACGTGATTATTACACTACATAAAGATAAGACATCAAACACTGTGTATATCTGTATACCTCAAAATAAAGTGTCTCATCAAAGTGAGGGTCGCTGGTTTTCTTCTTCACCTTTGTCTTCCTCTGATCTGACCTGCATATACAATTACAGACAAAGAGACAGAGAGAGACAGAGGAAGACAGAAAGAGAATAAAAGAGAGAGTGAGACATGGAGAGACACACAGAGAGACACAGAGGATGGTGAAGTGAGACTGTAATGTAGACCACGGCATGTATTTAGGATTTATTTATGACAAGTCTGTTACACAGCTTTCCGCAAGATTTACATAAAAACTACCTGCACAGTTTCCATAAACACACACACCTGCATAACTGGCACTAACTCTGTATGTTATGGAAAGTCTCATCTCTGTCTGTAACGAGTGTAAACAGGGCAGCAAGTGGGAGACATCATCAGTCACCTTCTGCTTAAGTATATATACATATATACACAAGTGTGCGTGTGTGTGTATATGTGTGTGTTTGTGTGTGTGGTTGTGTGTGTGTTTTAGGGTGTAGCAATATATGAGAGACATACTATTAAGTCCAGTAGTATTCAGTTACTTCTTCAGTATAGAAGTATACAACCTTCATATTCATAACTGCTCACTATTACAAGAATATAATAACTTTAATACAACAAGCTAACTATCTAATATATATATATATATATATATATATATATATATATATATATATATATATATATATATATATATATATTCTACTTCAATTTAACACTCTGTACAGCACACCTAGTTGTCTAACTCCAGCTCACTAGCCAAGCCAAAAATATAGTGTACCGTTAAATACTACAATAAAAATGTTCAGCATGGACACACTAGCTAAAATATTTACCAGAGGTCAGGCAAGCAAATCTAAAACTAAACAAACAGAGTCTAATGTACGTGAAATATCATCACTCATTAGCAACTCATGTTAGCCATCAGGAATGTTCCTGCCCAACAACTTCTCAACTTGGCTTTGATACAAACTGAAGCTAATTTGGCTGACTATCAGCTGTAAAAGCTTCCCAACAAATTAGAGGAAAAATAAATAAACCAGCTTGTCGGTAATGCTACATTCAAACAAACAGAGATTTTAGCGCTGGATTTCAAGTCGCCAAGCAGGCCTTCCTAGTATTGGTTGCCATAGTAATAACGTTTTGCTCAACGGGTGTCGCAACTAGGATTCCACTTGACGATCAGGGCCATAGGCATCGCCAGAGAGGGGCTAGCAGGTGCTTCGGCATCCCCAAGGAAGAACAAAGCTCCCCCATAGCATCCCCAAACTTTTTTTTTCTTAAAGTAATAATATTGTTTGTATAGTATAATAGTGTTCTAATTAATAATTTAGAATAAATATAATAAAAAATTAACAAATAAAACAACTGTATTACAAATGTAATAAATCTTACGTAAATGTAAGCCTCTCCGTCACAGCGCAGAAATGTCATTGTGCCACATTTATATAATTTCTGCCACTGTGACATTTCGGCTCTGTTTCCGAGATGTTAGCTTATCTCTAAATGCCATAACATATCTATATATGTGTAATTTCTGCGCTGTGTCAGAGATGTTATCTCTAATTTGATTGGTCACAAAAATAATCCATTCACAATCTAATCTGTAACATTTTATTAACTCACTATCATTATTAAAGATTGTATACAATACATTTCCTCTCCCTATTCACCTTTCGGCCATTTTCTTCTTTGGTAAAGAAACTTTTAAAAAATTAAAAATCCTCCAGTCTACTCCTAGAATTTAACCCTATGGGCTCTTTATAAGTGTTAAGATACGTTGAAAATTATTTTACTAATAATTTTACTAATTTTATCTTTACTAGGGCCTTCTCTTTAACTTTTAAGGGTAATAATTTCTTTAAATTCTAAGAAATTAATTTCTTAGAATTTCGTCACTAGGAGCAACTCTTTGCAGAGAGTTTTCATGAATGAAATCGTGAGATTTGGCGTTTGTATCTAAAATGCTACAGTGTATATTTGCATCATATAATACGAGATGCAGAAAGAGAGTGAACGCCATCGACTTTAGTTTTCACTGCACCAAGTCGCCCTGTATTTGCGTAAAGTTTTAGTTGCTTTGTAGCATCGCTGGACATGCCCACATCTACTCACTTTTGGTTGCTGTTGCTAATGTTGCTGGAAGTCACGACCTCTCAGCATGTGAAACAAAAAACCAAACACTCCATCTATTCTGAATACGTATGCATAATATCTGACACTTTGCTTTGTTTATTTTCACGCTGATGTTTGTCTTTTGACGTACAATTTCACGCCAATTCCAACCAGGCTTTTAACACTGACTGTAATTTACACTTACAGAATTGTCAAGGCTACATCCAGTAACTCTAAAACATCACATTCAAAACTAGCTTTTCTCAGTAGAATTATGTTTTTAGTTATTTGTAGCTTTAGCAATGTTTGATACTACACTAAATAACCATAAACATATTCAGTCCTAGTACTTGTGCTAAAAATACTAAACAATGACCTGGGATTTCGTGCTAAGGCACATGAGATATCTATTTTAATCATCCTTGATCTCAGCATGGGGGCATGGTGGCTTAGTGTTTAGCATGTTTGCCCTTGTGTTACCATCAGGAAACATGAAAACACAACTATATATCTCTAGTCCACAGTTATATGGTTGTCTCAAATCCTTTTGCTGCTCCAACAAGACATGACTACTCCATTAGAGCAATTACAATTTTCAGTCCTTACGCACATCCTAATGCTAGACTAATGATACAGTAGCGCTACTACCTCCTCCAGCATGGTGCTGGTAGCATTGTTGATGTATTCATTAATAGATACTTCAAAGCACTTTTGAACATCACTCTGGGTAAGAGCATTTGCCAAGTGCTGGAACGGTCAATGCAAATGTAACCGTAGCACTGTGTTTTCATTAACAACCTGGGATAGTGGTCAGAACCGAGTGCAAGTTGGGTGACCCCAAATACAAGGAAATCCTAAAAGAAAACGTGTTCCAATTTGCAAAAGAACTGGGTTAAGTTTCATCTTCCAACATTCTGAAAGGTGAAAAACTAATTCACTTTCACCATGCGCACATGTGCACAGAGGAGCTACACAAGCGGCTTTGCTCACTTATGCACATCTGGAAAAGTAAATACAGCTTCCACTAGATGGCACATCAGAACTGAAACCTCCCTATCCATCCGGTTTTGAGTCAAACTGTGATGTTTATCGATTTCATGCGGAGATGTGTTAAACAGACTGACAAACAAAGATTGTTCTTACGATCTGTGAACCAAACTGAAAATCCTCACTGTACGTTCAAAAATATTTGCATTTCTAAAATCCAGTAATGTGGTACAGACCTTTCAGTAGATTTAGAAAGCCTTTTAAAATTCACACACTGTAATAGGAAACCTGTTACTGTCAGTACACAGTAATGCAGTCTGAGACATGGTGTTAGTTTGTTTACACAGTTGGGGAGAAACTGAATGTGTTAGAATGGCTTAGAGTCAAAGTCTAGACCTCAACCTGTCTGAAAATCTGTGATGACAAACGATCAGAAAGAGATTATGCCAAGAAGTATGGGTAAAAATATCAGGATCCGTATGTCTGTGTATCCGGAATGTACTCACAGCGATTCACATTTATTACATTGTTATAGCCATATTCCAAAATGGATTTAATTCATTATTTTCTTCAAAATTTTACAAACGGTACCCCATAATGACAACATGAAAGAAGTTTGTTTGTAATCGTTGCAAATTTATTAAAAATAAAAATAAAAAAAATCAATACTTTGCTCAATACTTTGTTGGATCACCTTTGGCAGCATTTACAGCCTCAAGTCTTTGTTCATTCAGGTTTAAGTCTGGGCTCTGGCTGGATTCACAGAGTTGTCCTGTAGCTACTCCTTTGTTATCTTGGCTTAGGGTCATTGTCCTTTTGGAAGATGAACCTTATTTCTTAGGTTTTGCATCAAGGATGTCTCTGTACATCTTTCCCTTGCTCCTGAATATTCTCCTAGTTCCTGCCTCTGAAAAACATCCCCACAGCACGATGCTGCCACCACCACGCTTCACTATAGGGATGGTATTGGCCAGGTGATTTCTTCCAGAAATTATGTTTGCTATTCAGGCCAAAGAGTTCATCTTTGTTTCATTCGACCAGAGAACTTTTTCTTATGGTCTAAGAGTCCTTCAGGTGCCTTTTTAGGCCATTATGTGTCTTTTACTGGGAAGTGGCTTCCATCTGGGCACTCTACCATACAGGCCTGACTGGTGGAGTTCTGCAGAGACGGTTGTTCTTCTAGAAAGTTCTCCTTTCTACACAGAGAAACGTCGCAGCTCTGTTGGAATAACCATTGGTTCTTGGTCACCTACCTGACTGAGGCCCTTCTCCCCGGATCACTCAGTTTGGGTGGCCCGCTCTAGGAAGAGTTCTGGCGGTTCCAAACGTCTTCCATTTATGGATGATGGAGGCCACTGTGCTCATTGGGACCTTTAATGCTGCAGAAATTTTGGGTTGGCTTGTGCTCTGATGTGCACTGTTAACTGTGGGACCTTATATAGACAGGTGTCTTCCCCTTTCCAAAACATGTCCAATCAACTGAATTTACCACAGGTGGAGTCCAATCAAGTTGTAAAACCATCTCAAAGATGATCAGTGGAAACAGGACGCACCTGAGCTCAGTTTTTAGTGTCATGGCAAAGGCTGTGAATACTTATGTACATGTGATTTGTTTTGTTTTTAATTTCTAATAAATTTGCAAAGATTTCAAACAAACTTCTTTCACTGTGTCATTTTGGGGTATTGTTTGTAGAATTTTGAGAAAAATAATTAATTAATCCATTTTGGAATAAGGCTGTAACATAAAATGTGAAAATTGAAGCGCTGTGAATACTTTCCGGATGCACTGTGTTCTGCACCTACAAATGTTATGAAAATGTTAAATCCAGTTGTTAAAATTTTTTTATTCCATACAAATTGTGGAGAGGGATGCAATGTGTGTGTGTTTGTGTGTGTATGTGTGTGTAAATTACCTTGCAGGGCCAATGAGTGTTACAGAAGCATAAGAGTCGCAGGCCTGTCCACTGATTAACGGTAAACCCTGGCACTCGATTATCCTACACAAACAGACACATCACATACACACACACACACACACACAAACACGCACGCACACATAGGCACACACACGCACACACAGTAAGTGTTATTACACAATCATTATCTAAGCCTAGCAAACTGCACTGTTTTATAATCTGTGATAACAAGGTGTGAAAAATGTATGATATCACTTCCTGTAAGCTATGTGTGTTTTTATGTGTGAATATAGGAGAGAGGACAGAGACAGGTACATGGACAAAGTGACACAGAAAGAGACAGAAAGAAAAAAATATTGAGAATGAAAAGACAGTGAGTTTGTGTATTTGTGTGTGGGTTACAAGCACTAAGCATGAAGCTAAAACAGAAGCACAATTGCAGCAGGAGGAGGAGAGCAAGCTTCCTGTTTTGGTGGCATCACTTCCTCTTTCATAACACCATCTCTCACACACACATGCTGACTCACCTGACCTGCAGGCTCAAAGAGACAGGCCTGTTATCTGTGATCACTTCATTAAGCTTCATCTCTAGATGAACCTTCCCCTTAAAAATAAACACACACACACACACACACACTTAATTAGATCTTTGTTAGGTATTTCCACTGTATATTATAGTTGTGTTACTGTGTTAATGTCACTAATCCTTGATCTCAGTAAAGGAAATCCACTGTATTCTTTTTACAAGTATGTGTGTGCTGCTTGTGTGTCTTGTTTATTGTCATTTTCTAATGCTACCTATGTTAGAATATGTTTACTAAACTACCTAAAGTATAAGTCAGTTTACTATCATACCCACTGCCTTTCCTTTATTCTCCTCAGTACACCAATTACACTGTAGTACTAAGCAGCAAAGTACAAAACTCTAAAATTAACACGAGCCAGGTTTTACATGTCATGTTTATCAGCCTACACACTTATACAGTACATGCAAATGCACATCCTTGCACACCAGGCTCTTTATGACTAGGACTTTTTTCCGTCCTTGTTGCTGCTGAAGGGTGAAGTGTGTGTACTAAACAGAGAATACTCTTTACACACACAAAGGAAATGGAGCAGAACAGCACTCCCCCAGCTCATCACACACATGCGTCTGATTCTGATTGGCTCTCGGCATGATGATGAACAGCCAGGATGTGGACTGACAGTCTACAACCTACAACGAGTACCAACGATTAACCCTGCACAAGTAAACGAGACCATGTGTGTGTATGCATTTTAGGCAGACAATTTCATTTTTAATCCGTCTTCTAATTCCTATTTTGACGTTAGTTTGTGTGTCAAGTAGTAAAGCCTTACTTCACCTGTTGCTCAGTGAAACTACACACTCATTAGACTCCTAAAAAGCTTTTCACACAGGATGTGATAATCAGGATCTGTCTCCCAAACCTTTTTTTCCAAGTTCTCCAATTTGCCTTTTTGTAAACTCACAGCTTCTCCTATCTGTGCTGTGGATCTCTCTAGGACCTTCAGAGACATGCTTGGCCTCTTGGTTGCGTCTCTGACTAATGCTCTCCTTACCCAGTCACTGACTTTTCCTGGAACGCTTCCTCTAGGCAGCATCAAGGTTGTGCCATACAAAAAAATCACATATTTAATATTGCTCAGTGGAATGATTTTATAAACCAAACTCTGATTGCTACTTTTCCATAGCTTTCTTTTCCAGACTTGTATTTATCCATTCCTGGATCTTTGTGATTCTGCTTCTTTAGCCAAGTTCTATAACATGCTCTGATTTCTTTCAGGAACATGTGTATTTATACCGAGATCGTTTACATTTTCTTTTGTTATTTCACAAACTAAACTCACTTAATTAAATCACCTCTGATCAAACGACCAGCACTAATTTAAGTGCTTAAAATACTTTTAAATACTAAATAATTATGCAAACATTTTCCCCCCAGCATTCAATATTGTATGTAGCGTGAATGCAAATTACAATCATGCACCTAATTCTAAAATCATATTTATTAGATTATATATTATAAATTCACCTATATATGTATATAATTATTTGCAATCACTATGTAAATACACATAGTTTCACATTTATGCCATTTGGCAGACATCCTTATTCAGAGTAACTTACATTTAACTTATTTATAGAACTAAGCGGTTGAGGGTTAGAGAGTCACACACACACAAACACACACACACACACACATGCACACAACCCCACACATACATACATGCACACCCCCACACACAAATACACACACACACACACACACACACACACACACACACACGCACACAACCCCACACAAACATACATGCACACCCCCCCACATAAATACACACACACACACACACACACATACATACATGCACACAACCCCATTCACAAAAATTCACACACACACACAACCCCACACATACATACATGCACACCCCCACTCACATAAATACACACACACAACCCCACACATACACATACATACATGCACACCCCCACTCACATAAACACACACACACACACACATACACACACACAAAACCCCACACATACACACATACATACATGCACACCCCCACTCACATAAATACACACACACAACCCCACACATACACATACACACATACATACATGCACACCCCCCCCCACAAAACCCCACACATACATGCACACCCCCACACAAATATATACACACACACACACACACACACATACATACATGCACACCCCCACACACATACACACACACAACCCCACACATACACATACATACATGCACACCCCCACACACATAAATACACACACACAACCCCTCCCCACACACACACATACACACATACATACATGCACACCCCTACACACATAAATACCCCACACACATAAATACACACACACACAACCCCACACATACATACATACATGCACACCCCCACACACATACACACACACACAACCCCACACATACATACATGCACACCCCCACACACATAAATACACACACACACAACCCCACACATACACACCCACACACACATAAATACACACACACAAACCCACACACCCCCACACACATACATATACACACGTACATACATACATACATACATACATACATACACGCACCCCCCCCCAGACACTCCAACAAGGTTATACAAGTGAGCAACTGAGGGTTAAGGGCCTTGCTCAGGGACCCAGCAGTGGCAGTTTTATTGATCCAGAGATTCAAATCTAAACTTTCTGATTGGTATTCCACACACACACACACACACTTTACCTGCACCTCTGAGTTTGGATCCACAGGCTGCAGTGGAAACCAGTGCTCCTTCCCACTGTAATTACACAACTCCTCCTTCCTGAGGGCCACCTTTCCTATATACGCACACACAGAGACACATAGACCAGAATCTTGAAGTCTGCTGATGAGATTTTCATTAAAAAAAAACAAACAAAAAAAACCTCACAAACTAGGATCCCCTACTGCACCATTCATCTGACAAATGATTTTGTCCTTGGCGCAAATGGCCCTGGTGCTCCTTCTATTCTGATTCACTCCAACTTTCAGACACTTTGTTGTTGAATTTTCATCCTGTTGTTGCTAATATTTTAAATCAGCTTTTTTAAATCAGCAAATCTCTATCCTAGGAATTGTACATAGTGTTGTACAATATGCTTTCCAGGATTTTAGCTCAAAGTATTTATGACAAAAAAAAAAACGTGTGTGTAAATAAATGTTTGAAATGTACACACTAATACTGATATCCTGAAATTCACACCTATATTGTTACTATTTATGTGTATAGCTGATGTATATGATGTGTGCACTAACCGATGGTCAGTTCCCTCTGAAACATTGTCTTGGCATAAACATAGAAGGACAGGCAGTGGAACGGCCTTGGGATCTCAAAGTAGAAATCTTCCCCATAAAATGGGCTGAAACAGAAAGACAGCACATGAGCACAATGCAAACACTTAATGTTTAGCACACAAGCCAGAAAGGAAACATTACTGCACAACGACATAATGTGTCTTCCAGTCTGAAAGACAACTGTTTTCCAAATGTATGTGAACACTTGTGTGTGTGTGTCTTTCTTGGAGAAGGAAGTTCCAGAAATCACTCAAACCAAATGCACTACATACAGTAAAAAGGTGATTGCACACTCCATGATAGAATAATATATATCCTATATATTTTTATAACACAAATAAATTCTTTCATTTTTGTTATATATAAATATGTATACAAACAAAGCTATGATTATAATCAAGGCTCTGAAGTTAAGGTACTGGGTTACTTTCACTGCCAAGCTGCCACAAATTGTATCCTAAATAACATACTATACCCTAAAGTCAGAAAATACAGACTGTCTCGATCCAGATCCGCGATGCATGTCATAACGAGCTCATTCCCAAACAGGCTTACATATTATAGAGGAATATGTTTAGAACTCTAAACGAATAACCTTTAATCAATTTTGGCATTGAAGCGGCAGTGAAACATCAGGGACCATCTCTGAATGAAGGGTGTACGCAACAGTGATCACCATTTAAACAATAGTATCACATGGCCATTTAGGTGCTACTCAAGAACAACCAGTTTGCACTTAAAGCAAAACTCCAAACGAAACACTCCAGACGGAAAGCTCCAGACGAAACGCTCCAGACGAAACGCTCCAGACGAAAGAGTCCAAACTAAACAGTCCAAACTAAACAGTCCAAACTAAACAGTCCAGACGGAACACTTCAGACGGAACACTCTAAATTAAGCGTAATTAACGTGCAAATCAAAGACACGTGAGATTGAGGAAAGCGGACGTGGCATCAAGGAAGTGTTAATATCGGAGAGTTCATAACACCTGTGTAAATCCTTCCAGATTCACACGTCGGTTGGCTCATTTCTCATGTTACTGGGTAGAAAAAGACTCCTGTGCCAAGTGTGTAATGATTGGCAGGTTTGGTAGTACAATATAATCGGTGATAAATAACAGTGAATATCATGGGAATCATAGGGGCGATAATATTGTTA